>NW_024962262.1:10151246-10165176 GCF_019238085.1 Lagopus leucura
TCCCTTCCCTTCCCTTCCCTTCCCTTCCCTTCCCTTCCCTTCTCTTTCTTCCTCCCTTTCTTTTTTCTTTTTCCCTTTCTTTCCTTCCTTTCTCCTCCAGGGAGGTACACTGCTTTCCTTTCTCTACCAAAATCAGGTCTTAATCACTGATCCCAAACGCCTCCTCTAAGATCCTCTGAAACTCACGTGATTTCACTCACAGCAACAATTCACAGTCTGCATTTGGATTTGAAATCTGCTGCTTCCATTTCTACGTTCAAAAAGGGCCTGCTTCTTTGAAAGCTTGCCTGTTTCTTCAAACTATACTTGTTTGTCTAATATGAGATAGCATCTCTACATACAGACTTTGCCCTGTCTGTTATTACAGCTGCATTTTACAATAAATATTACTCAAAGAGATGGACATAGTGAAGAAGAGCACGAGACAGCACAATAGCAAAACATCATCACTCTGCCAGTTGCTCTCATGTTGTAGGAAACGGGAAAATTCAACAGATCAAATACTGTCTCTGTTGTTTGCATCTGCTGTCTTGTGAAGTGGTCCTGATGTCAGGGTAAGGCCAAATTGTTTCACATGATGAAGTCATAAGGTCCCTCTAGAAGCTGACCCTTAGCTTCAAGTGAGGGATTAAAATAGGGCAGTCAGTCTTTAATCTGGTGAAACCAACATGACTTCAGGAGAAAACTCTTCTTGGAATACCCAGGGAAGAGTAAGCTGAAACACAATGGTCTTTCCAACATTAAAACAAACAGTCATGTTTCCAGTTCTTCATCAGATAAGAATGTTTTGTGCACATTGGGCCAACTTGTTCTGGAGCTGAATAGTTTGTAGCCATGCACAGCCCACCCCACTACTTCCTGTGGGAGTCATTGAAAGCTATTCTGTCCTTCCATTCCCCTGATCAAAATATTTCTAAATGTTCTGGAGGGATCTTGCAGGCACCCAAGTGACTTCATTTATGAAGCAGCCAACTGCAGGCAATCACCAAGGGATGTACATTCATTCCTAGTGCATTTTGCTAAGAGTTTTATGAAAGAGAGCTTAACATTTCTATGGCTTGCAATGCCCTAACCAACAAATTGTTATTTCTGCAAGCTAACTTTATAATTACAATGGGACAAATACCCCCATCCACATCCTTAGAGGGCATAAGGAGAATAAGAATATAAAAGAGCATCTAGCCCTGAATATTTGACCTTCTCTACTAAATTTTAGAATCAGTATAGAGAAATTCTTCCAGGATAAAATCACTTCTATTTCAAGAGAGAATGTATACCTAGGGAACTATAATGAAATTGTGCAACTGGATGGTCATTTCCTCCCTGCAGATAAGCCCAAAATCTTATTTTCCTAGAGTTTTTCAAGTACTGTCTTGCTTCAGGAGTGGATTAAAGAAATGTGAATTCATCACAAGTGCATGAACCCTCCCGCCAAAGGAAATTTAATAAGATATTAATTAATAAGATATTCTGTTTTTTAAATCTTAAAAAGTTATCACTACTGGCACATTATTCAGCAAATCTCACAGATAGTGAATTAGCTTGAGAGCTGTGTAGAATAGCTTTATCCAAATAAGAGAAATCACCAAACAAAAGTTAGGTAACAGAGGATACAAGCTGAAATTAAGTCTGTGGGGAAATCTTCTTTTACAGTTCATAATTATTTCCTCTTCATAAATCTATCTCACAATTATAATCTGATTAATAGCAAGTGTCTCAATTAAAGGACTTAGGGTGCATGGGCTTCATTCTAGGCCACACCAAGAAAGGAGCTGGGTCCCAATAAAGCAGTGCTGCTGAAGTGCAGCCATTTCCCATGGCAGTGTGTGCAACTGCCTCTGGAGCAGGCATCTAGCCTTCACAGAAGTGCTGTTAACTCGCCTGGAGCAAGTCTTGAGTGGAGTGCCCACAGAAAGCTGCAGTAATATGGAGTAGTAGTCATTTCAGCTTTGCATAAAGATGTGGAGGTGCAGGGAACACCTTGCTATTCTTTTTCACTGCCTACTTCCTTACTCTGGTAACTCTCAGTGTGTTCTGCAATGTGAATTCATACAACACAGATGTCATTGTGAGATATAGGAGTATTATGTCTATAAGAAGTGCATATCTGAATGATCTCAAAATTTCTGTGTGGAAGTGATAAAGCATTGCAAGGTAGGTCCTGTAAAACAATAGGTGGCTTGCAGTCTGCATCAAGTGCCTTGCCTAACTCAAGAGTGGGTTGCAATGGAGGGCATACCCAGGTTTGCTTGAGTCCCATGAAGAAAAGAGTCCTGATGGATTTACAGGAGTGAGGATCTATCTTTTCCTCTGCCCACAGAGATTTAGCTATGGATATTTGAATTCACTTGTGGATGAAAGTCTCTCACTTTTGGAGAGACGCATCTGAACTATTCCAAAAGAGTAGCAAGAGCAACTTGAGGAACTCTATAGTGCACCTCTGGCATGGCAAGGGCATGATCAGCTTGCTCTTTACCTCTCACTGCAAAAGTAACAACAATAGAAAATGCTGCCTTGCCAGAGCTGCCCTTTCATCCCTCAGAGCCTTTCCCAGCGCCTCTTTTACCCAGATACCACACTTCATAGAGACCATCCTTCTGCCTCTCATTAAGCAAGATCCATGAGCCAAAGGCACTCCATATCTCCATTGCGGTTTAAACTCCAGTTCATCAAGTAGGAATTTCCCTTCCCTTAGCTTTTTTGTCCTTTCCAGAACAAGGATACGCAGAAACTACCCCCTTCCCCTTCCCTTCCCTTCCCTTCCCTTCCCTTCCCTTCCCTTCCCTTCCCTTTCTCCCTTCCCCTTTTCCCCTTTCCCCTTTCCCTTCCCCCTTTTTTTTCCCTTTCCCTTCCCCTTTCCCTTTCTTTTTTGGAATTTCTTACATCTGATATCTCTACCCTACAGGATTCCTCTTCCTGTCACCTATACAGACTGTTTTGCTACTAAATACAAAACATGACACAGACAGCCAGACTAGCCATGAAGCTGTTTTTACACAAGCAAACCTGTTTCAGCCTGAGCCACCTGGCTTGAGCCCTCTGCATCTATACCACACAGGGTTGTGATTCAGGCTAAGTCAGACAAACGACTCTGTTTTAGGTGTTGTGTCCTTGGCCAAAAGGGACAAGCTACTAAATTCTTGAGCTGAGTACAAAGAGCAGGAAAGCTTCTTGCCTCCAAAGACAGCACATGCTCACTGGATACCTCTGGGACTGAGACAGGAATCTGCAGTACCTTCAGAACCAGCAGTAGAACTCACCTATGCTTTTTTTTTATGTCTCAGCCCGTTGCGAGAACCCCTCTGGCCAATGCTAAAGGAAACGTGAGGAAGTCCAAACAAGGTTCCAGGTCTCCTCCTCTGGCAGTCCAGCCCTTGGGCTATAAATTCTCTGGAGCTGCAGGAATCAAAACTTTTCAGTACTGCAGCAGCTCTCTTGCTCTATGAATCAAGAGTTTGGGCCAAACACGTCCTTTACATTTGCTTCTCTCTCTACTTTCTTATTCATTATCTCCATAGATCAACTCTTCCACCACGCTGAGCCTTCTGCTTTCTCTTTGCTTTGGGCAAAGGAATGAGATTTGCTGTACCATGAGAGCAGGCTGGCTAGGAGCAAGGACTGTGATAATATGATTTGTGTAGCTTCTGAACTTGCACTAATCATGGCTGGCATCATGAGATTAGGCACAGTTCCTAGTTTCCCAGTGCATATGTGAGTGGAGACATAAGATCTGCCCTCAGAGTGCTGGCATACGTCCTTGGCTTCACAGAGGCTTCAGGATGAAGGAAATGTTGGTTTAAGGCCAATGTGTTTGGTATAAATCTTTGAGACTCTGTCTCCATTTGAGCCAGCACAACATTAGTAAATGGCTCCTTCTTTCATGGGGAAACAGGGATAGAAGGGAGCTCTTCCTTAATCTATCAGTTCTGATGTAATGGATTTTCCTGAATGGCAGAAGTCACTCACAACTAGCAAATAAAATGAGAGGTTTTACTTGGCACTACTTTCACTCCAAACACTAAAAGTGATCTAGTAAAGCAAAAAATAATCACCCAGATTAGCATGTGCCCAAAGGATTAATGCTCCCTGTCTTCTATGTCTCCATTAGTATATTTTATGCACAACTTGATGTTTCTTAGCAGCAAATACCAAGCACGGTTTCCAGCACTGAAACAATATATTTATCTCCTTCTGAAGGCTAGGTCCATTGGTCCATACATGTCATCCTTTTATGGTAGTATCCACCTCAGCAAAATCAAAAAACACCAGACTTTTTTTACAAGCTTACTTTTCCTTCTCTGAGACCTTTCAAATCAACTTTTATTATTACAGAAAAGAACTAACTCTGAAATTCTAAGTAACTTCTCAGGAAAATGCACAGCTCAGAGGGAAAGCCATCTTCTGGCAGGTGGAGTCCCCTAGACCCTGCTGAGGGCATTGGCAATGAGACCATCAGGCAACGAGCTACAGACACCTTAATGTGAAAAGGGAGCCTACAGAAGATGGATGCACCCAAAATCTCCATTTTTATCCCTCTAGCTGAAGAGATGAACGTGGGCAAAAGTGTCTCTTTTAGAATCTTTGGCAGCAGATTAAATTCCAACTTGAATTTCCCCATAGAAGACTCTCAATCCAGCCATAAGAGATTATTTTCTTCTCTTTCTGGGAACATACAACTGATCTGCCACACAAGGGGCTGTACAGCACTCTCAGTTACCCTGGTACATCCCAACCTTCCCATTCATTCTCACCACAGTTGTCTGTTCATGCTGGACACAGTTTCTACCTTCTCACTCCTTACCCTTTTTGCCTCTCTGACAGTGTGCTTTCAGCCAGAGCAAGAAAGCTGCCACAGGAATCTGGTGCTGCTGCAGTAAAAGTTTTGAGCACTGTATAATTTGAGAAAACATACATAAAAGTTACAGTGAGCAATGAGCTGAGAGCCAGGTTGTAGGAGCTCATGTAAGATTAAATGATGTGCTGTAAATTCGTCTAGGCAGGACATTTGGGAGACGGGTTTCTGACTGCTTTGAAATGCAGCCAGAGAAATTCTCCAGAACTGCTGTATGTATAAAAAAATAAATCACAGGCATCGTCCTAGTTTCGCAGATATGTGATATCAACCATTGTGTCTCTTATTTCATTATCATCACAACTGCTTCATCCTCAGGCAGGCAGTGATTTATTCACAAGTTTAATGTGCAGAATCAGATGGATGTGTAACAAAGTAGTTCGTATTTGAGAGAAATACCATGTAGTACAAATATTCATCCCAAAGTATCCTAGAGCAGTGGGAGAGGTCTCCTGTGAAAGTCAGGGGGTTTTTGCTGTTGGCTTAAAGGAAATCAGCGTGTAACCTTAAAAGGTGCATTTTCGAGAGTAAAAACAGAAGCCACCTAGTTTTTGTCACAGCTTTATGGAGCTTCTGCTACAAAATAAAACCTTTTTGCTGCCAGTAAAACTCCATCCAAAACATGATAGCCTTGATATTGTTGAGTCTGCTACAGAATATAAACATGCTCTATTGGCGATGCTGCATGAAATGACCGCCTTCAAGTGACCTTCAGAGCAGTAACACAACAGATCATACTCTTCTTTATTATTATTTCCAGGCTGCTCTCCATAACATCTCAAGTATGAGCCAGATAAGCAAAACTGCATCCCACTGAGCTGATTTTAATGTCTTGATTTGTTGAGTATTAGGGTGGCTGTTGGCATACATGATTCTCATTCACATGCGCTGGTGTTAATTGCAGGAGAATATCCCAAGCAGCTATTTTCCAAGCACTTAATATTCATGATTATTGTGAAGAATTTCCCAGCCAGTCCCGGATATAATTAACAGCTAGAGTGAAATTCTGTATTTATTGCTATTACTAAGCTCTTCTGAGTATGCTTTCAGTTTCAGGGGGCGAGTTGACTAGTGCATGTAATCTTGAAATGATCAGATTGATAGTGCATGCCAAGGAGACAAAAGCATCTCTTCAACAAGTAAAGAGAAGAAACTAAATCTGTGGACTCCAGTGAGGAAATGCTTCAGGTATGAAGAGGAATAAATGGAAGAGTGTGGTGGGCTGCACTTAACTCTGTGTGTGGATTTGATCAGCAGTGCTGGAAAACTCTCTTAAACAGTAATTCACACAGTTTGGGAGGGGAAGAGAAAGCTTCTGTTCATTGTTTGCATATTAGAATAAATAGCATTTGATGACAGGAAAAGGAACATTTGGCTCTCACCACTCCAGGACTCTGAGTTTGTCTTTTAAATTAGTCACTTATGGTTGAGCAGAGGAATCTTTAATGCTTATTTTGTAGCACCCTGTTTTTGGAGGCTGCTGTGTTTTCTTTTCATTAGTGCATCCCTGGCCTGCCTCGGGATGCTCAGCAGGGATGGGGAAGGTACAGTGGCTGAACTGATGCCTGGCTCTGTCCCCATCAGGGCTTTCAAAATAGCTGTGCTTGGTTGTAGGATAGCCATGGATTTATTGACTACAAGGGCCCTGCTCATTAAAAATGGTCTGGAATAATATACTTTGACCCACCCATGCAACCCAAATGATGACACTATTTCTACAAAGGAGGCCTGGAAAATGCTCAAAGAGACTGAGTGAGGTCTCTGGCTGCACTGAGGAAAGAAGATGGGCTCTTCTCCTACCAGCCTCTCTTCAGCCTCTCACGTCATTGGTAGTTTCAGATAAAAAAAGAAAAACAACACTGCCTCTTCAAACCCTGTCCACTTCCCACCCATGGGTCTCCTCACAGGGTAGTACTGCTTTCTGGGGACTTGCCACACAGTTACAGTTGGGTAGTGCCACCTGCACAGCAGGCTCACAGCCTGAGGACGACAGCCAGGATAAAAATATTAGATTGTTATTAAGGAGCTGCCTGTGAAATCTCCCCCTCCCTCCTCCCTGCCTTAGCTTGAACTGGAACACGACTTCCAGCCAAGATGATTTTTTAAGCTGTTTTTAAACAGGTGCCTATAGACCTTTTCTGGAGGGTGAAGGTAACATCAGAGGAAGCCATATGTTCCAAATCTGTGCTGGGATGTGTAGATTTGAAGCAGTCTGAGCTGCAGGAGGAGCCCCAAAGTGCTGTGGGGGAACCTCAGCACCAGCACAGAGCCGCAGTGTGGCTCTCGGTTACCCTACCCAAATGCTTGCATTCTTGTTTTCCTTAACCATTTTCTTTAGTGTTAAAAAATCATGCCAGTCATAAATCTTTCCATTGGTTTTGGTACTGTTTTTTTTACTCTTTCCCAAATTCCATATACAGAGCTGAACTGAACTTGACAGTGTTTTCTTTATGTTCATAATAATTTTGCTACAAACTCACCGCATGCTATGCTGGAAATCTGCCTGACAAGTGTTTTTAATTTGAAGGGAAAATACCAGAAGATCTTGTATTGCTTGCAAGTTGGTGGATGTGATTTTTTTTTTTTTTTCCTTTTTGCAAAACTTGCTCTCATTTCCAACACCGTCTTCTTGCAGATGGTATCAGCATGAGAAAATCAAGGTATCGCTGGAGTAGGCTGTTCACGGTTCAGCTGAGTACACTTCTGCCCCTTTCCTTTTTGTGTGTGCGTAAATGCACGAATAATTTACAAATTCAGCAGTATCCCAAAGTGTTACTCATTCTGTCATTTTGTCTTCCGTTATATATTGTAATGCTTCACATTGCATACCACCTCCTGGCTAGCCAAGATCGCCAAAATCATTTAGGGACCACACTCCTCTGGGTGATCTGAGCTCTTCTTCTTCTTGAACCACAAAGAACATCCTTTGTTCTGTTTTCTCTGTGCATTTCCACACTTGATGCTGGAATGAACTCTGTGCTAAAGACAATTAGAGAATAACTGCAAAATGTAAACTTATGCTCATATCATCTACTTTAGGGGTCGACCAGAGAGGGAAACACAGCTGTAGAGGATCTTGCAAAGCTGGGATACTATCGTGTGAGTGAGGGCAGAACAGCACTGAATGTCATGATACTGTCACCAACATTGTGATATGGGCACCCGATGTCACGTTCTGGGCACCAGATATCGCGATATAGGCACCTTCAATGGACAAAGAGAAGGATGAGGTACTGAATGAGTTCTGTGCCTCAGTCTTCACTGGCGGCCAAGATTCCAGTACTTCTCACGTCCCTGAGCCCTGCATCCCTAAACCTCTAGGTGGGGACCGGTGTGGTAAATCCCCCCCTGCTGTGAGGACAGAGCAGGTCAGAGATTGTCTCATGAGACCGAATGTGTACAAGTCTATGATGCCAGATGACGCGCATCCCAGGGTTCTGAAGGAACTGGCTGAGGTGGTTGCTGAGCCGCTCTCCATCATATTTGAAAAGTTGTGGCTGTCAGGTGAGGTTCCAGATGACTGGAGGAAGGGTCACGTCACTCCCATTTACAAGAAAGGGATCAAGGAGGATCCGGGGAACTACAGGCCGGTGAGTCTCATCTCTGTGCCTGGGAAGACCATGGAACAGATCCTCCTGGATGACATGCTTGATTACACGAAAAATGACCGTGTGATCCGAGACAGCCAGCATGGCTTCACCAGGGGAAAGTCATGCTTGACCAATCTGGTGGCTTTCTATGATGGAGTGATGGCATTGGCGGATAAGGGGAAAATGACTGATGTCATTTACCTGGACTTGAGCAAGGCCTTTGACATGGTCCCCCACCACATCCTTATCTCCAAATTGGACGGATGTGCATTTGATGGGTGAACCACTCGATGGATAAGAAACTGGTTGAAAGGCTGCAGACAGAGGGTGGTTATCAATGGCTCTATGTCCAGATAGAGGCTGGTAACAAGTGGCATCCCCTGAAGGTCTGTCTTGGGACCGGTGCTCTTTAACATCTTTATCAATGACATCGATGGCAGAATTGAGTGCACACTCAGCAAGTTTGCTGACGACACCAAGCTGAGTGGTGCAGTCGACACAGTATAAGAAAGGGATGACATTCAGAGGGACCTCGACAGACTGGAAATGTGGGCCTGGGTGAACCTGAAGAGGTTCAACACGGCAAAGTGCAGAGCTTCGCGCTTGTGCCGGAGGAATCCCAGGCATCCATACAGAGTGGAAGGAGCGGTCCTTGAGAGCAGCCCTATGGAGAAGGACCTGGGGGTCTTGATATATGAAAAACTTAACATGAGCTAGCAGTGTGCCTTTGCGGCTTGAAAGCAAATGGTATCCTGGGCTCCACCAAAAGAGGGGTGGCCAGCAGGGACAGGGAGGTGATTGTCCCTCTCTATTCCACTCTTGTGGAGCCCCATCTGGAGTACTGTATCCAGGCCTAGAGTCCCCAGTACAAAAAAGACAGAGAGTTGTTGGAGAGGGTCCAGAGGAGGGCCACAAAGATGATCAGGGGGCTGGAGCACCTCCTCTATGAGGACAGGCTGAGGGAGCTGGGCTTGTTCAGCCTGGAGAAAAGAAGGCTGCGGGGTGACCTCATTGCAGCCTTTCAGTACCTAAAGGGAGCCTACAAACAGGAGAGGAATCAACTCTTTGAAAGGGTTGATAACTGCAGAACGAGGGGAAATGGTTTTAAGTTGAGGGAGGGAAGATTTAGGTTGAATGTCAGGGGGAAATTCTTTACAGAGAGAGTGATGAGGTGCTGGAACAGCTGCCCAGAGAGGCTGTGGATGCCCCATCCCTGGAGGTGTTCAAGGCCAGGTTGGATGGGGCCCTGGGCAGCCTGGTCTGGTATTAAATGGGGAGGTTGGTGGCCCTGCATGTGGCAAGGGGTTGGAGCTTTCTGATCCTTGAGGTCCCTTCCAAGCTGTGCCATTCTGTGATTCTGTGTTTCTGTGAAACCACCAGATTTCTGTTTCTCCTCCTGTTTCTCTCCCTTAGTCACGGATCAGAGGAGCACAGTGGTACTCACAATAAATACTCCTTGTGGGTGGCTGCCAGCAAGAGGCAATGATGGAGGCCCAAGGCTGACTCTGCTGTTCTGGTCTGGCATGCTCTGCACCAGGAGGGATGGCAACCACATACCATCTACGCTTACACTTCTGCAGCACTGTAAAGGAATAACAGAACATATATCAAACAGTTATATTTCCATAGTTAGGTTGTATTCAAGCAGAAACGATCCTTTTGATCAGACTTGGAAGGAGGGCTTCTACACAGGCCAGGCTGCATCTGTAGGGCACAACAGAGACTCTGGAAGCAGGTAAGATAGCACACAAAAATATAAAATTCACCCCAAATCTGGCAACGGGTTGGTGAGATATACACCTGTGGACACATACAATATTCCTTAACAGAAAGACTGCCATATTTTTGATCAAGTAGTTTAATGTTACATAGCAATGTAAACTGCTGGTAGTAGAATCATCTTCAGTGGGTGCTGAAGAAGTTATTTCATCCCAGAGAGAAATGCATCATATCTAAGATTGCTAGATCTGTGTTGTGATGGGTTAAAACAGACTACCGCTTGTTAAAACGGCTGAGATGAACCAGCAGATATATGTGTGGAGGTTTATGCTAGCACCTACTCCTACAGGGTATGAGTCAGGCCAGCACTGTTGCTCTTTCACTTCTGTAATCATTAAAATTCTCTGCAAGATTTTGAGCTACTCCGAAATTTCAGGCACTTTTTTTTTTTAACAGATTAGCCAGCTGAAATGACAGATAAATACAGCAAAACAATCTTAAAAACAAAACAGGTACACAAATGGGGAAAAAAAAAGTGGGTAAAACCAAAGGATCTAAACTGTAAAAACATGGGGCATTCTACAGATGCAGAATGTTATGAAGATGGTTTGTCAACTTTTCTCATTCTCATAGTAGTTGTAAGGCAGTCTAGCCTCTTAGTTTGAACTCTGAACAGTAGGGTTCAGATCATATAAATTCAGAGGGTACAGCACTCCTTTAAAGCAAACAATCATAAAAGCAACCCTTAAAATGTTGATCAAAGCATGGTAACTTGGGGAGGAGATGGGACTCAAGACAGAAGTGACTGCTTGAAGGAGACAGAAAGGTGAGAACAGAAGCTTTTGTTTGAGCCACCTTCTCACCATGGCTAACATCATTATATTCTGACTCCTCTGACTTGTGAGGAAGCTGTGAAGAAACGGAAGTCAAGTTTTCAAGATTTCAAGTTTTCAAGTTTTTGTATCTTATTTCACAGCCCATTGCAATGTAGTCTACATATTCTGAACTTTGTTTTTTTTTTTACATCAGATTTCTTTTCCATCCAGCAACTATGAAGAGTAATTCTTATTTATCTCTTTTCCCTTATTGTATGGTGTAAGAAGACATTTTTAATACCTCTTCAACTATCTTTTTTTTTCTAGAACGTGCACAGACACGGATAAGGCTAGAGCTTAACTTCAGAGCTATAGCTGACATGAAAGGGAAGATAATGGTACCCATCACTTTGGTGATGTTCAAGGTAAATTTGAGATTTAGAAAATGTTCCTAACCCTTCAGTAAGAAATCAGAGCATGCCAAGGCACCGGTCCATCTCAGGTCCCATGATCCATTCATCCTGTGGGAGCGGCAACACCATTGCCCTCTTCAAATATCCTGATCACAGAATCAGAATGTCCAGGGTTGGACGGGACCTCAAGGATCAGAAAGCTCCAACCCCCTGCCACATGCAGGGCCACCAACCTCCCCATTTAATACCAGACCAGGCTGCCCAGGGCCCCATCCAACCTGGCCTTGAACACCTCCAGGGACGGGGCATCAACAACCTCTCTGGGCAGCCTGTTCCAGCACCTCACCACTCTCTCTGTAAAGAATTTCCCCCTGACATTCAACCTAAATCTTCCCTCCCTCAACTTAAAACCATTTCCCCTCGTCCTGCAGTTATCAACCCTTTCAAAGAATTGATTCCTCTCCTTTTTGTAGGCTCCCTTTAGGTACTGAAAGGCTGCAATGAGGTCACCCCGCAGCCTTCTTTTCTCCAGGCTGAACAAGCCCAGCTCCCTCAGCCTGTCTTCATAGAGGAGGTGCTCCAGTCCCCTGATCATCTTTGTGGCCCTCCTCTGGACCCTCTCCAACAGCTCCCTGTCTTTCTTGTACTGGGGGCTCTAGACCTGGACACAATACTCCAGATGGGGCTCCACAAGAGTGGAATAGAGAGGGACAATCACCTCCCTGTCCCTGCTGGCCACCCCTCTTCTGATGAAGCCCAGGATACCATTTGCTTTCCAAGCTGCAAGAGCACAATGCTGGTTCATATTAAGTTTTTCATCCACCAGGACCCCCAGGTCTTTCTCTGCAGGGCTAATGGAAGTATTGATCATAGAATCACAGAATTGCTTAGGTTGGAAAAATCATCAGGTCCAACCACAACCTAATCAAACTACCCTAATTTAAGAACCCTCCACTAGATCATTGCAGTATAGCTAAAAAGGAAATGTAGGTCTTTATATAGTCATTACACCCAGTTCCCAGGAGCTATCCACCTGGCTGGAAGATAGATGAATAAAGTAATTTCATGAACACTGCCAAAACTGGACCCCTTCACAGCCAGGAAGACAAACACTGCAAACTACAGCAGCTGGCAGAGAAAACACAGGAGAACGAGGACCACATCATGGTGAGTCCATGGTTGAGAGACATGCCTGCAGGAGGCTCCTGCCAAGAGGACAAAAACAGGAGCTGGCATTCCTGAAAATTCCAAGGGTGGTACAAACGTACACCCAAAAAATGCCAAAAACATAGAAGGCTTTTGACATAAGAAAAGACAGGACTGTAGGGTTGTTTTTTTTTCCTATTCAACATTTGTTTCTCTAGACTCAGCCATTCCCAGTTTCGAAGACTTTGTGCCTTTCTTTCATACATAAAACTTAAAGTAATAATACTTCAAAAAGTCTACATGTCAGACTGAATTCAACACCTCTCCTGGTAAATACATCCCACTGTGCCCCATAGCTTTCATTGTGAATCAGAAGAGATGACTAATGCCATAACTGCTTATTAAAAAGAAAATTAATCATTTCTTTGTGAGCTAAACTCTTAAAATTTTTTAACACTTTAAAACCGAGGAAAATTAACTTTGATGAGATACAGCAGTGGCACTTGGTTTTTGTAAATGTAAAATAGCATTTTGTTCTCAGCAGCTATTGCTGATTTTTCTTTTTGCTTGACAGATGAGCTTATCAAGTGTCACTGACATTTTTGCAGTACTGTGCTAAAATATGCTTCATTTGCTACTCATTTGAAAGCTTAAGATATGTGTTGCTCAGAAAGAATTCAAAGATTGATCCAGTAAATCATGTGGGCTGGAAATGCTTCAGTTTCCTGGAGACCTCTTGGCTTCACTCTCAGTGCCTACACCAAGAGCAGCAGATAACCTGGTGAATAGAGCTCTTTCCCAGACAGTGGAAAGTGATGATTTGAACATCCCCAAGCCAGTCCAGGATCTTCTGCAACCTGAAATAGAAAGTAGTTACATACTCTGTTTACCCTGTAAAGAAATGTAAGGAGGTGCTTTGCAATTCGGGGATTTTCTGAGCAAGAGCACTCTTAAATAAGAGAGCTGCATCCATTCCTTACCCTCTGGGCCTGTAAGCACTTCCTCTTCATATTCTTCTCCCTCATCCTCAATTCAAGTAATTGGTCCAAATGATTGCTGCAGCAATAGAACAAGGGGCAACGGCCACAAAGTGAAACACAGGAAGTTCCATACAAACACAAGGAAGACCTGCTTTACTGTCAGTGACAGACGGCTGGAACAGGCTGCCCACAAGGGTTGTGGAGTCTCCTTCTCAGGAGATATTCAAGACCTGTCTGGATGCCCACCTATGTGACCTGCTGTAGGGAGCCTGCTTTAGCAGGGGGTTGGACTCAACGATCTCTAGAGGTCTCTTCCAACCTATGCAGTTCTGTGATTCTGTGATCTTTGAAGGTCCATTCTAGCTGAACTATTCTATTCTATTCTATTCTATTCTATTCTATTCTATTCTATTCT
>NW_024962262.1:10165186-10178349 GCF_019238085.1 Lagopus leucura
CTATTCTATTCTATTCTATTCTATTCTATTCTATTCTATTCTATTCTATTCTATTCTATTCTACTCTACTCTACTCTACTCTACTCTACTCTACTCTACTCTACTCTACCCTACTCCATTCCATCCGTACCCCACTCTATTCCATTCCATTCCATTCCATTCCATTCCATTCCATCCCATCCCATCCCATCCCATTTCTTTCTAATTATCCTCATAATGGAGGTTGGAGTGATTCAGGCCAATAATTAATTGATTGGTTGGTTACTCATCTCATAGCAAAGAGTTATGCTCTCAAGGCACTCCTTTGTGCAACCTCCTCACCTTCTCTCTTTGTCCTTACAAAGCCTATATGTATTCATGGCACCAACAGTCAGGTAAGTTCTCCTATTGCATTAAAATCCTGTGACTGACCACGGACCTTCAGTTCTCCCTTCATCTTTCTATGCTTCGTATTTTGCCATTTAAAATCACAAAATGGAAAGCAAAAAAAAAAAAAAATCAAGCTATGAAATTACTTGCAGAAATGAAAAGATGTCAAAGTATGGGAGGAACTTTCTTCTTCAAAATCACAGAATCATAAAATACCTTGCGTTGGAGGGGACCTCAAGGATCAACAAGTTCCAATCCTCCTGCCACAGTCAAAGTTGCCAGCTTCTAGACCAGGCTGCTCCAGGCCTCGTACAACCTGGCTTTGAGCACCTCCAGGGACAGGGCATCCACAACCTCTCTGAGCAGCCTGTTCCAGTACCTCACCACCCTCTCAGTAAAAATCTTCCTTCTGACATCTAATCTAAATCTCCCTTCCTTTAGTTTAAGCCATTCCCCCTTGTTCTATCACTAAAATGCCTGTAAGAACAATCATATTTTTCCTCAGCCTGTTTTAAAAACCACTTTTACTTTTGCAAATACTCTAGCTTTTCAAGACATCTATTTCTGCTATGGCTAAGAGATAATAGGCTCATTAAGTTACAGTGTAAGCCCTTTCAATACACATAATTAAGAAACATTAAAAGATTGTGGCGCAGACACTATTTGCTACTGAACATTTCTATTTCTTTCTCTCTTAGCAGCAGATGCAGGTTTGAAGTAACAACATTCACAGAGTGATATTTAGTTCCAGAGGTTATATTTGTAGTTCCTATTATGAGATTAAAGCACATGAGTTCCTTAGCCCTCCAGAACTGCTTTTCCTGGGCTTTGCAGAATTTAAGGACTTTTAACTGCTTGAAAATAGTCTTAATATATCACATCAATGCCAGTAAATGTATCCTTTCATTGAAAAGATTTGGTCATCAGGTTTCTTTACTTTATGGAGACTGATGAGATTTACCTTACACTTAGGGCTATGCAAATAATTGATTTTTCTGTTCAGAAGCAGCACACGGCTAAAGCCAAAACCAATATTTGGGGGATTTTCTTGCCAAAATGAAAAACCAAAACATTTCACTTTCTCATTGAAAAGAACATTGAACTCAACCAGAAATCAAATGTTTCACTTTGGTTTGTTTTTAATAAAAATAAAAGAAAAAATGAAGGACAGAGTCACAAAACCAGCACTGAGGAAATTTTCCATTCCTACCTGGTTTCCCTGTGGTTGGCAGACTAACCCAACTCACAGAATAGCTGAATTTGGAATGGACTTCCAGAGACCACCTAGTCTAATCCCTCTGCTCAAAGCAGGGCCAACAAGAGCAGCTTAATCTGCAGAAACATTTCCATCTGTGACCTTACTTTTCACACATCCTAGTTGAGGACGATCTTTCTGACTTTCTTCATGTGTGTTTGCACAGTTAGTTTATTTCTACCAAGCCTGAGTGACTGCAGAAATGTTGAGCAGAAAGTGAAACTCACTTCTTCTGCTGCAGGGACCAGGATATAGGTTATTACACTAGTTAATGATATGACAATCCTTCCCTAAAAGATGTTTTCTATTACAGAACAATAGAAAAAGTCTTAACAATTCTGCTACTTAATATTCTTTTGCTGCAAAGAGAAGATAACAGAAGATAGTAGAGAAGATGGAGTGGCTCCTACACTGCTGAAAAAGGTTATATAAAGCAGACTATTCATATTTTTTTACAAAGTATAAGACTTTAACTTTTTACTACTTGATTCTGATTCCACAGTGATATTCTATTTAAGATAAAGAACATACTCCTGAATCATCAGTCTGATCCTTCTGCATTTACTTCCCCCTTGCTCCCAGTCATCAGAGAACTGTGTTGGAAGAGGCTACACAGGCAAGGAGGCTCTGCTCCTGCAAATGTTGGATCACGCACTGCTGTACATTTGCAGACAATTCTGTTGTCGAGACTGGCTCTAAATGGGAGCCTCAGTGCTCAGGTTGCCATGAAGCCACATTGCTTTGCATCTCCCATTATCATAAGCTTGGCCTGAATTGAACTGTGGGATAAAGTTCTACCTTGTCCACTTTGAGGGCATGTCACTACCAACAGGATGTTGAAGTCAGTGCAGCCTCAGATTCCACCCTGATGAGCAGAAGTTTTGGCTGCTTATTTAGAGCACCCTGCCTTCAGCTCATCCTTGGAGAAAGAGGCCAAGCATGCCCTGGTGGTATGACACGTTATTTGGCAGGGACCAGACCCAGCCGCTCCCTTGTGTGCATCTTCATCTGGTTCTCCTTTTTAATTAGGAAGTCATATGACACAGCCTGTTTCCACACTTGAACTGTTACACATTTAGTTGGAAGATTATAGAGAATGGCTTAGGTCAGTGTTTGCTGGGGAAGACAGGAATTGCTGCTATGGTGTGGCATTGGTGGTATTGGCAGAGAGTAGGTTGGAAGGCCCAGATGACTTCTCCAAGTTCTTTTTCTGACAGCATGTCTCTTCTGCCTTCCTCTGAAGCTTCTTACTCTCATCTTCCATGGTATGTTCAGTTCCAATGCTGGCAGAAGTGGCGCTGTGAAAAATCTACAGATTTTCCAAAGGTTCAGTCTGTAGGAAGAAAAAGCAGAGATGAAGGGCAGCTCATCTGCAAATGCACAACCAGCTTCCTCTGCTGACATAGTCATAGCAGTGCATTCACAGTATACAAAATTACTGTGGCATGTGGAGGACAGGAGATCTGAGTTTGTATTTAGTTTTGAGTTGCAGCTGAGGAGTACAAGACAGTAGTTCTCCAGTATGAAATATTTATCTCCACGTTGTTCCCACAAGCAACATGGTTCTAGTGTTTGGTCCCTGCACACAGCAGGGAGGTTGAAACTAGATGATCATTATGGTCCTGTTCAACCCAGGCCATTCTATGATTCTATGATACTATAAACTTTGCTCACTGCCCCAAATTTAAGGCTTTGTTCAATCAAGGCAGTGTGCTCACATCTTTAAGTGGATAGTCAGATTACTGATACAGTGGTATGGGGATAGAGGGAATGAAATGACTTCTTCTCGGACAGTACCTTTCAGTAAGTCATTAGCAAAGAACCCGTGATGCTGAGATCTGCACATTAAACCTCTTGTTGCTGCTGTGTAAAACAAAAAAAAAATTGGCCTCTATTTTAGGCATGACTATAACATGGTTTATAGACACTGTTGCAGACTTGAACAGTACAATTTTTTAAAGCAGTTTTACCGAAACAAAGAGAAAGTATTAAAGCTACTCGCACATTCTTCTGATAAATGATTCAGAAACTGTTGGACTCTACAAAATTAGTCATTTATTAAAAGGTGTAAGAATCATTTCTTAACCTATTAATGAATGCATTCTACTGTAAAGCATGACTAACTTCCCACAAATAGAGATCAAATTTGTGGGTGCACACAGTCACTTCGTTACCTTTCTGCCATAATGTAATCTGCTTCTGTGCTGTGCATGGCACATCCAGGAACTCAGTCTGCAGGTGCTCGAAGGCGCGTACTGAGGGCTGACAGACTGGCTTCTTGAAGGGAAGTCTTTTCTCGGAAAGCCTTGTGCTGTACTTATTTGGAAGATGGGGAAAGCAACAGCAGCATCTCATATGTTTCACCAAGCCTAAACCTGTTCCCAGTCATGCTGTTAATCTCAGCCTCTTTTTAACTCTTGTGGCTTTTTTGACCCAGCCTTAATTTTATATTTAGGCCATTTTCTTGTAATGAGTCACAGCTGTGACTGTCATTCTAGTTCAGTGAAATGTGTTGACAGGACCAAGAATAGCAGCTGTCTGTTAGACCCGCACCTAACATGTTAATGGAGACACCAAACGTTGGAAATAAAACCAAAGGCAGTGAAAGTCATCTTTAAAACATAATGAGTACTTTTTTCTCCCCTTAGAAGACAGTAGATGTGTTTAAAATGAATTTCACTGCGGATTATCCTGTCTAGATGAGCTTAAAGAGATGAGTTTGATTGTATAAACCTTCTGCTGAGTGGAGTGAAAGAATGAAGGATATTTGTACCTCCTCAGGATTTCCTCAGCAAGCTATCCTGGTTCACACAAGCTAAGAACTTGTCCCTTCCAGCTTCACTAAAAATAGTTTAGCATGAGATTTTAGAGGAGGTTTGCCTAGCTGCAAGCCTTAAGGTACTACAGCTGACTCGGTTACGGGCAATAAAATTTCCAAAGACAAAAAATTTAACTTCTGCAAGAGTTGCTATTTTGAGACGCTTTGATCAATGGTGCGGAGGCAAGATCACACCCAGTAACTACTGGGGTTCCTAAAAAATCAGTACAGGGGACCATTCTGTTTCTCCACCTCTTTATTAACAACTTGAGTGTTGGGACAGAGTGTTCTCTCAACAAATATGTGAATAATACCAAACCAGGGTATGGCGGGCATTCTGTCATAGAATCATAGAATCACCAAGGTTGGAAAAGGCCTCTATGATCATCCAGTCCAACTGCCTACCTATCATCAATATTCCCCACTAAACCGTGTTCCTTGGTGAAACATCTGAATGTTTCTTTGAACACCTCCAGGGACAGTGACTTCACCGCCTCCATGGGCAGCCTGTTTTCATGCACAACCTCTCTCTCAGAGAAGAAGAGCAGGACAAGCCCCAGTACTGATCCCTGAGGAACATCACTCAAGACCAGTTGCTGGCTGGATGTGACCCTGTTTACCACCACTCTTTGAGTCTGGTCATCCAGCCAGTTCTTCACCCAGCCAAGAATGTACCTGTCCAAGCCACAGACTGCCAGCTTCTCCAGGAGAATACCATGGGAGACGGTGTTGAAGGCTTTGCTGAAGTGTAGGCAGAGTACGTCCATAGCCTTTCCCTCATCCACTTAGCAGGTCACTTGATCATAATCATGTTGGTCAAAGAAATACACTCAACAGCAGGGTCACCATTCAGAGGAACACGGACAGACTGTAGAAGCAGTCTGATAGGAACCTTGTGAGGTTCAATAAGACAAAGCCTTCATCTGGGATGGAAACAGTCTGTGGGCTGCTTGCCTGTGAAACAGCTTTGCATAAGAGGATCTGGTGGAAAACAAGGGCAACATGTCCCTGCAGCAAAAGTCAACCCTGTTAATGCAATGGGCTACATCAGCAAGGTCATGTAGGTTCAGGAAAGAGACTCTCTCCCTCAGCTTGACATTTATAAGACTGCATCTAGAGCACTTTTTCTCTAAGCTCAGGAGAGGGGCAGACAGCAGAAATTCACTTGATTAGGCTCCTTGGGAAACCCATCTGAACACACATCCATTTAATGTTGGCTGGATTAGTGCAATAGGATTGGCAATGATAAAGACCTCCTTCAGAGGAAGGCAACAGGTTTTTGAGGGATTTAAGACAAGTTACTATTGTTGAGGTGATGTTACCTGACCAACTTCTGGACTGAGGTGGTGCACATGCTTTATTTTACTTGGTCTACTAATCATTTTCTGGGTATGGAAAAAACTTCTACCACAGCCACAGAGTTTTCCATGGATTAGAGCACTAGCATGTAGTAGCAATGGGATACAGGCAATAATGACAAATGATGACTGAGTCCTCTGTGCTTGTCAGGAAAATTTCAAATGACTTGACAAATCCTACTTCCTTAACTCTACAAAACCCATAGTAAATCAGTAGATTGGAAGGATCAAACACATACAGATAAGAGTCTTCATTAATCTGATTGAGTCACTGGTGTTTGCACAAGTTCAAGAGGCTTCAGGTCCCTCTGAGGCACAGGCCCAGAGAAGCTAGCTAAAGCATTCCTCCAGCATTTAGATTGATGAGCATAGTGCCCTAGTCCCTAGTGCAGCTCTGCTCATGCCATCCTTGAAAGAGGTTTAGCCTGATCCCAGTAATATGCTGTTTCTAGAGCAGATCTTGAAGCAGTTTATTAATGCTGCACAGGGAGAAGCGATTAGGCCCAGGAAGTAGCAGACACTAAATTCATTATTGCCCATTCAGGAAGCCAGTCTGAGCTCATCAGTCTCACACAACATTGTGGTGTACCATGGTAGGAAATGGAGAAAAAAAATAGTGGTACAGTAATTTATGCTATGCTTTTTAAAAACAGAAAAATAACAATAATAATTACTATTATGCTACCCTTGATTATACAGAGAAATAGTATACCAACTTTGAGGACAGACTGCATCCAGTACTGATGGCATGGAGATTTATTCAGTTCTAGACAGCACTGTATGATCATGATGGACCTAGTCAACAGATTTAGAGAGTGTAGAATGAGGGGAAACTTGAGTCCTCTTCTGAAATAACCCACACTGTTACACCCCCTCACTTTTACTTGGGTTCAATAAATTGGGCCTGGCTAAAATATTATTTTACGAAATGGTATCCAGAGATGATAAACTCACCATTTTTTCCATGGCAAACACATTTTTCTTTCTGTAGTTAATTCAACCAAACAAGCACACTTCTAGCTTGAAATCTTGATTTAATTTCTTATTTGAAGGTCTCCGATTTCTGCATCTGGACACTGGTCTGAATTCTCAACTAGGCTGAAATCTTTTTCACACACGCTTTTTTTCTCAAGAGGCTGTGATACCTATTATGGAACTTCTCCTGTATCTGGGTCACACATTTAAGCCTTGGTAGATCTAACTCTTTAAGACTTCTGTAAGGCATTTTCTCCAGACCTCAAATCATTTTTATGGCTCTTTGTGACCTTGGACACAAACACTGCACTCTAGGGAACCTCTGAAAGTACATGGGCTGAACCCATTACAGCATGGCTCTGCCTCAGTTACTCCAGAAAGTGACAACAACAATGGAATGGCAAAGGGATCTGTTTTCCAGGAATGGTGAGAGGTTCCTTGAGAGATGAGTTCAAGATGCTCTCTCCAAATATGCATTAGGGAGAGTTGAAAGCATCTGCAATACAGGTATGTTTCCAGTTCACTGTGGAAAGGTCTAAAAGAGCAACCAGGAACACTGGATCTAAAAAATGAACTAGTATTTATGAGCCTGTGTTCACAACAGCAATGACAGTCAACTCACTGTACCACATGTCAGTAAATAACAGACAATGTTGAGATCATATTCTTCTATTATTAGAAATGTAATAACCATATCTTGTTTAAAAACCTGTTTTTAAATTTGTTGCCACCAAGAAAACAGATCAAGAGTTAAGGTTATCTACAAATATTCTGGGCAGAAAACATAATTAGGGCTGTGATTAGAATTATCATTTGGTAGGCAATGTAGACAAACTTGAGGAGATAAGCCACTACCTGTTGCTGTTGAGGGCTAAAGTGATTATTAAGCTCATAAGTTTGGGCCATGTGTTTTTCTGGCAATGTGAAAATAATGTTGAATAGCTTCCAAAAACCTAAGGCAGGACTGCAGGTTGTTTCTCCTAAAAACATTTCATGGCACAGCAGCATCAGCTGCATCAGACAGGTAAGGTACCTGCATGTGCTGGTGCCTCCTTGCAGCTCTCCAGCACCAGCTTACTGAAGCATGGGGGACAAGGCAGTAAAAATGAGTATACACTGCTTGCTGGGCAAAATCCCTCTATTCCCTCCCAGCATGCCCCCCTGGGGCCCATGCTTTCCACCTCAATGGATGTTGGGTTGTTACTTGATTAAACTGACTGACTGATCCAGAATATAAAGTCAGCTCCCTTTTTTTCTGCTGCAAACCAGTAGCACTCCCCCATTTGTTTGATGCCACTGAGTTCTTCCAACTTGACGAGTTTCTTAGTAGGAAACCTTCATTTTGTTTCCAGAAGCAGAAATAAACTGAGTCAGCGCTTGCTTTCTTTTAGATAACTGATCTTTTTCTTCCCCTGAAATTACCCAATAGACCTGTTTTTATCTGTGCACTGTTTACTTTCCAGGTGGCTTTCCATGTTTGCAGCTCCATGGTTTGTTGTTTTTTTTGTTTTTTTCTTTTTCTTTTTTTTTTTTACCTCAAGCTTTTCCACAAAAAAACATAGAGATCCTGGGGCTGGTCCCTGTTTTGGAGTGGGTAGATCAGTTCCTAAGGCAGAAAGGAAGGCCTCCTCATGATTTCTCTTCTCTTGGTTCTGTTTTGACATTTTATCTTCCTCTACGTGATTTGAACAGGAAGCTTAGGGGCAGCCACAAATAATCTCTCTGTCTTTTGTCCTTCAGTTCCACTATTTTTAAAGCATCAATTCTCTTGACACATGTGTCTCCACATTTACAGGATAACATGAAGATGGCAGAGCTTCTCTTATTACAAATTCCACCATGTATAAGAGGGCCAAGTGCTGTTCCCCTTACTTAAACATAGCCAATGAATCAATTTATAGCAACTATAATTCCAAAAGATCCTCAGATACCTCACAGTGGTTTTTCGGCATGAATAGGTTTTACAGCTGGGTGAGGTCTTACATTACAGAGAAATTTATGCTTAAACATCTGCTCTTAAATGTCCTTCAGCCAGTTGACATGGTTACAAATCCATCCACAGAACCTCCTGGAAGTTATAAAAAACTTACTACTGTAGTTTAACATTCTAATGTATTTGTTATTCCACTGGCAGTCTGGGTAGCAGGAAGGAAGATGACAGGAAATTTTAGATTCGTGTCAGACCTCCTCATTTCTGATTATTTCTTAGTGGTAGGAAAAAACTCCCTCCTTTTGTTTCCTCTCTACTGAATGTAAAATCTGCTCAGCAGCTGAACTAGTTCAGTACTATTATTAATAAAGTTTCACATGTCCTAGCAGGTAGGAAAGCAATGGCTATTCATTCATTTACGCTTGCCCTAAAACTTCTGATAAGGACTTGATGAAACACATTGAGGCAGGTTGACTCACATAATAAAAATATGTTCTTGACACAAAAGCTTCATAGTTGAGAGCCGAAACTTAAAAATACATGTATAAATGCTTGCTACTATGAGTAGAGCCTTATTTGAGATAGCGGAATAAGCAGGTCTTGAAGTATTGCTGAATTTTTCCTTGCCCAGTCTTACTTAAAAAAGAAGATAAGTACAAAGTAACCTAATTAGAAGATTCATCTTCAAGCCTTCAAGTAGACCTGCCAGGCTTAACGTAGCTATCCTCCTAAGTGGGGGTTTATGGAATCATTCGCCATGGTGCAGGTCTTGTCAATGGAGATGATGGTCAAATAACCAGATTCATTATTTAATTTAGTGGTGTGTTGACCTGACCTCATTGCTGTTGCATCCCAGCATCTTCACTGTTTGTCTTTACAGTGAGGTAGGCCATAGAATCTTCTTCAAATCTAGTAGTATAAAAATTCCTTGTTATATAAAACTTCACTCCTACAGATTTCTAGAATTCAGAGACTGAATTCTTACAGATACAGATATAGAAAGAAATAGGACAATGTGGAATTGTTTTCAGCTAAGAGAGGGAAGACTTATATTAGATGTTAGGAATAAATTCTTCATTCAGAGAGCAGTGAGTCCCGGAGAAGCTGTGGATGCCCCATCCCTGGGGGCACTCAAGGCCAGGTTGGATGGGGCCCTGGGCAGCCTGGGCTGCTGGGTGGCACTGCCCATGGCAGGGGGTGGGGACTGGGTGGGCTTTAAGGTCCCTTCCAACCCAAGCCATTCTATGAGTCTATGATTCATTGACAGAATAACGGTAGTAGCATTAAGATTATGTCAAAGAAGTCATGTCTACCATTAATAAATTATTCTTTTTGTTATAGTAATTATCTATGTTGGAAAAAAAAAAATAAAAATCTTTCAGTTGGAATTGTGAACTTCTCCTGATTGTCTTCATCTGAGTTGTGTAAATACTCAAAATAATTTTTATTTCCTATGTCACAACTCCTTTTTTTTTAATAAGCCAGTCCATTTAAACTTGAATAGCTCCTTTTACAATGATGATATGGAGTTTCTATTTCTGCAGCAGAGACAGATTTAACCCCAAAATTTCTTTGAACATTTTATATAATGGCTTTCTTCTTTAAACAGGCTGTTCAGCGTTGAAATAAAGCTAGCACCTCCTATCGCTATACATTCAAAAGTGTAGACTGGCAGTGCTCAAGATGGAGTGATGTCAATTGGCACAAAGTGAGAACACAGTATTTAGAACCTAAAATCGCTATAATGAAGGACTAGAGCTTCACACCACACTTAGGAAAGCCATTTAGATTATTCCCATTAACTTCAGCCATACATATATTGTTACATTTTAACTCTTTTCCAGCAAAACTCTTTTATTTGACACACGCTGTGGCTCTTCTGTATGTGTTCAAGAGCTGTGTAACATATTTGCCACTATTCTTAGTTTGGACCTTTTGTAGGCTTTTTCTGCACTACCATGTGGGTCTTCCATGTCTGGTACAAGCGCAGAATTGGAAGAAGATACTATGCTGTAAATGAACACAAATAAATAAATAAAATGATGTGCATCAGAAGAAAGAATTTCTGTGTTAAATACTCACTCTTTTGCTAAGCTAGAAGTCATGGATCTCCATTTTTTCTTTCAAAATTTATTTCACAAACGTTAGCTAAAAAAAATAATAATAACCTTATAGAATTTTAAAAAACTCTACATCTCCAGCTCTCAAAGAGTCTAGGTGGTGATTATAAAGCCTAAAAAGAGTCACTGACCTTCTAAATGAACCTTAAATCAATGGCTAACTTGTGCTGATTTCAGGGATGAGAAATCATACTGTAGAAGAGCAAAATTAGAGCCTAAATGCTATGTTTGGCTGAGTTTGGTCTAATTAAATTCATTTAACCCCATTATTTTCTTCTTTGTGTATCTCGGACCAACACAATGGAGCCCTCTTGGCAGGAGACCAGCTCAAAGCCTTCTATTACATTCCATGCTGAAGTTCTGAAAAGGAGAACAAGGCAGCTGTCCTTACAGTAATTGATATTGATGGCTGAGGTTAGAGCCCATCCAGCCAGCTCGGGACTTAACAACACACAAAGAGGAACTCCAGCCCAGCTCCATAGCAATAGGGACAGAATTGGTCTAGAAGCAGCCTGATGATGAAATGGGAGCAGATCTGTGATGTCCTTTTTTTTTTTTTCTTTTTTTCATTTGCTTGCCTTTGAAATTATTTAGATGGAAGAAAAGAAAAACACTACAGTTAAAATTGGTAGTAGAATTAGGATCTTTCTTCTTCATTTCTTTGATGTGTCCCACATTGCCTTTGGATGGGTTGGAAGAGGCAAAGGTGAGGCTGGCTGCCTTCCAGCGTGGGACATGGTGGCCAGGTGTCACATCCTAGCACAGTGCTGGGATGTCCATCAGCTCAACCCCAGCTGTTTCTCAGCCTCTTACAGCATGAGCCTGAGTCTGTGATTCTGTGATGCTGTGATTCTGAGTCCTGCACTGAGCGCCATTCCAAAGCTTCTCACTAAATGTCCGGTAAGGTCATTTTCAGTGGTCTGTGCTAATTTCTTCAGATGCCTACAGATTTCAAACATTTTTCTGCATTTGCACGATGCTAAAAATTAGCTCTTGCTTTCCAAATAGCTGCAGTTATTTTAAGCAGTAGAAACAGTGATTTGCACTGGTGAAAGTTGTCTTAGTTATCTTTTGAACGTGGTAGCATAGAATCCACTAAAATGAAAAGCACTTCTCCTATGAAAGATCATAGAATCATAGAATCACAGAATTGCCTGGGTTGAAAAGGACCACAATGCTCATCTAGTTTCAATCCCCTGCTATGTGCAGGGTCACCAACCACCAGACAAGGCTGCCCAGAGCCACATCCAGCCTGGCCTTGAATGCCTCCAGGGATGGGGCATCCACAGCCTCCTTGGGCAACCTGTTCCTGTGCTTCACCACCCTCTGTGCAAAAAACTTCCTGCTAATATCCAACCTAAACCTCCCCTGTCTCAGTTTAAAACCATTCCCTCTTGTCCTATCATTATTCACTCTTGTAAACTGTAAACAGCTGTTCCCCCTCCTGCTTATATGCTTCCTTAGATGAATGAACTCAGATTAAAAATGACCCAAGCTCGAAATAAAAGGAAGTAGAGACTATTCACAGTGTAATAGACATAATCCAGAATTTTCTGCAGCATTTCTTGGCGTAGTTCTTGACAGTTCAGGGTTGCAACCTGGAAGGCCAATTCTATCCTGGGCTGCAGCAAAAGGGAGATGATCAGCTGGGCTGGGAGGTGCTTGTCCCCCTCTTCTCTATCCTCATGAAGCCCCATCTGGAGTCCTGCATCCAGGCCTGGGACTCCCAGTACAGAAGGGATGTGGACTCATTGGAATGGGTCCAAAAAAGGGACACAGATGCTCAGAGGCCTGGAGCATCACTCTTATGAGAAGAAGGTTGAGGAATTTTGTCTTGTTTAGCTTTGAGAAGAGAAAGCTCTGGGGAAATTTCTTTGTCACCTTCCAGTATTTGAAAGAGAGCTTATAAGCAGGAGGGGGAGTGGCATTTTACATGTTCTGATAGTCATAGGACAAGGTGTCATGGTTTTATGATTTTTTGGTCATCAGTATTCCACACCATAACATCATGTAATGCATTGGGGGTGGGGTTTGATATCTGCCGAATGTTCGTCCGTCGGAGAAGAACTACATTTCCCCAGGAGACTTTGCGGTCAGCATATATAACTTAGCATATATGATATAACTCCAAGCAAGGTCACCTGATCTTTCTTCTTCGCCTGCTCTTCGCTGTCTGCGCTTCGCTATCTGCGCTTCGCCGCCTGTGCTTCGCCGTCTGTACTTCAGTCGCTCAACTGGACTGCACTTCTCACCCCAGCATTGTGGTGAGGTCTATACAATTCAAACAGACTCTCTCTCTCTCTCTCTCTCTCTCTCTCTCTCTCTCTCTCTCTCTCTC
>NW_024962262.1:10178359-10222964 GCF_019238085.1 Lagopus leucura
CTCTCTCTCTCTCTCTCTCTCTCTCTCTCTCTCTCTCTCTCTCTCTCGTATTTTACTAATACTATATTTAGTAAAATCATTTGTTCCACCTCAGATCAGTGCTGTTGTTTTCAAGTATTTTGGGGTCCCCTGCTTCCCCTTTCCCAGAGGCGCGGATCTGCAGATCCCTCCGCCCTGCTGGTCACGGAACTGGGCCGGACCAGCCCATAAACCGTTGACACAAGGGGGAACAGCTTTAAATTAGAAGAGAGGAGATTTAGGTTAGGAATTAGGAAGAAATTCTTTACTCAAAGGGTGGTGAAGTACTGGCACAGGCTGTCAAGAGAAGCCATGGATAATCCATCCCTAGAGGCATTCAAGGACAGGCTGGATGGGGTCCTGGGCAGCCTGAGCTGCCGGATGGCACTGCCCATGGCAAGAAGTTTGGAGCTTGATGATCTTTAAGGTCCCTTCCAACCCAAGCCATTCTATGATTCTATGGTTCTGTGATTTAAATCACGAAGGGAAAAGAGGTCAAGGGGAAAACTGGATACCATAGTCCTCTGTCATACTCTGTCTTCTGTCAATATAGGGGCAGCTACTACACTGT
This sequence comes from Lagopus leucura, assembly GCF_019238085.1. NCBI lineage: Eukaryota > Metazoa > Chordata > Aves > Galliformes > Phasianidae > Lagopus > Lagopus leucura. Next base: position 10,178,949 of record NW_024962262.1, read on the forward strand.
GGCCCTGGTTTCCCTGTGTCTTCATGTATTACCTTTGTTTCCTCCCTTAGTCTACTATTAGCTATTTTTCTCTAGAACCCAGAAACTATACTTGCATGGAGAGCAAAAAAATCTAGCACTGATGGTATACTAAACTGCGCCTCAGAGCAAATAACAGCAAAATCACGTGGTTTAGAGCACATCTACTTTAAATCATGTTCTCATTATGAACCGCAAGGGACAAGTAACAGTTATGGAACAGAGTGCTCCTACTTGAGGGGCAACAGTAATCTCAGAAGAAGAGATGGAATGCGTAGTTGCTTGATGGTTAAAGATCATGCGAACAGTGATTAACATGAGCTCCTCTGCCTCTTAAGTGTTTTGTCTTTTGGCATCCTTACTGTGAAGTTGTAGAGAAGTTCAGCACTGCAACATGCACCGTCTATTAAAATAACTACAGTGTCTTTTGTTGTTGCTGCGTAAAGTACTTTACGAAGCAGATCCTTGAGAATCACATTCCCTTCTTGACCCAATTCCGTTCAAAAGACTGAAAGACAAAGTTAAGTGTGTATCACACTCCTGAAATGAAAACAGTGCTGAAACTTGCTCTATAGTTTCTGGTCTCTCATTTAGTGATGTTCCCTTCCAACTTTCCCTACTTTTACACTTTTGGAACCTTTTAGCACAAAGGGAAAAGAATAGAGTCTATCAAAAAGGAAAGCTTGACTGTGCATCCCAACTTTTCAGGAAGACAGCAATCTCTGAATTATTACTCAAAAACAAAAACAGAAACAAAAAAAAAAAACCCACTGTTTGCAATGCTTTTGCTTTCCCAGCCTCTTCTCTACTGTCACTGTTCTTTAGTCCCAGTAGCACAAAGCATTTACTCAGAACTATTTATCTGGGCTAATTATTTAATGATGCAGTAGCACAAAGTGCCAAGACACACTATAACTGTAGTAGTTATCTTTAAGCCACTTACACAACAGATTCAAAAGGTTATGTTCTCCTAAGCAGAGGACCAGGTTTGGATCTCAGGAAACTAACCCACAATGTATATATGTATGTATACATTTTATGTCTCAAATAATTCCAGACATTTGGCATTTTTTCCCTTCTTTGTATTAGCAAGGTACATTTGAGACATCACCAGGGAAGTAACAGGTAGATTGTGAGTAGAAGAGATGAGCAGAGGATGTTCTTTCGATTATGGTTGTATAATTCATGAGCACACACTCAATGGTGTGACTTTCAGACCAAAAGCCATTTATGAGCAAATTACACAGGGCCAAAGTGAAAGGCCATGGTGAGCTCAGTGTTTGTGCCTTTGGTCATTCCTAATCCCCAGCTATAGAAGGAAACAGTAAAGCCTTGGGCCTACAACTAGCAGTGGTAGTGAGAGGACGGTTGGACTAGATGATCTTGTAGATCTTTTCCAAACTGGAGATTCTATGATTCTACAGACAATGCCATGTCCAGACGATCTACTGCCATTTCCTCCTGGGAACATCTCCATGGTATCCATGCTTCTAAACTCTCTGAGATGTGCCACAGGTGTTCTGTGCTTGTCAAATGTGGGAATTTTGGCTGTGTCTTCTCCAGTAGGAAGTGTCAATATCCTCGTTGAACACTATATACAATATCTCTTGTCCCTCTCTTTGCAAGTTCACCTGAATCATTTTTATAGCTACTTGCCCCATCTGTTCATGAGTTTATCACTCCATTCTCTTCTTTTTTTCTTTTTTTCTTTTTTTTTTTCTTTTGTTTCTTTTTCTTTTTTTTTTTAAATGTCTTTTAATCTTTACTTACACATATTTTTACACTCTACCCTCTAGGCTAAAAACTTCTTTCCTGTAATATCTTTTCTCAGATCTCTCTGTAGAATTCTCTTGTTCTACAAATTCCCCAAGTACAAGCCTAATATGTTTGGCTCAGGTGTTCACATATAGAGCCTTCCTTTAGTTCTTCCTTAGGCCTCACAACAAATCATTGCCATCCACCATTTACAGAGGCATAGTCTGTGTGAATTGCCCATTTCTGCCAGATTCTATTCATAACAGCACACGGAAAAGTTCACTATTTCCACTGTTTTTTTTTAATACTTAATAATTAAAAAATAACATTTTTATCTACTTTGGAAACAATGTTATTGGCTGTCTAGAGGTCTGGATCTTACTACTTCCTCTTGTTTTTTTAAACACTGTGGATGTCTTGAGGAGCTGTGTGAATGTCATCCATTTTTCTGAGCAAAGGAGATTCTATTTCAGTACCGCTTTCCAGAGATATTTTGCCACAAGTGAAGTGTCTTGGTGTAAAAGACTGACATGTTGTAGTCTGAGTTTTAATCTTAAGGTTCACAGGCAACAATGAGAGCACAGTTATACTGTTAGTGTTCAGATATTTTTCATCTTACAGTGATGCAGATGGGTCTCAGCCCAACATCTCATGTGCTTCACCACCACAAAACAAATGCTGGTTCATGACTGTCCTTTGTGTGATGAGAACTGGAAGGAGGTACAAAAATCATGCCCCTACTTTATTAGTCAGGACTTCACCTCAAGTTAGGGTAATTTATCATATCACAGAATATCATAGAAAGGCCTAGGTTGAAAAGAAGCATAATGATCACCTAGTTTCAACCCCCCCTGCCATGTGCAGGGTTACTGAAGAATAAAACCACTCATAACATTTAATTGTGTGGATGAAAATCTTTTCAAAATCATTTCATTCAGAGCTCTATTGTCCAGATAATGTGGTGAATCCCAAAGTGGAGAAGCTGGTGGACCTGTCAGAGCTTCACTTTCCAGCTGTTCTTTAAAAATGAGCAAGTTACTGATACCACTAGTTAGTGGGGACTACATGATTACAGAAAGCAATGAATTTAAGTGTACTGCCAGTATTGAAAAGGTCAAAAAGAGCTAACAAGAGCATGTATCTCCATATCCAAGATCATTCAAATACCATTAAATTGAGCAGTGAATCAGAATTTATACTACATCCTGTAGAAACCCATAGATAAACCCCCCATTGTTAAAGACAAAGTCTTCACAGGACTATCATTCCCATCAAAAGATTTTAATTCCAGTTGGCACTCATTTTTAGATCCATTATTCTCAGATGTTTAGAGAGACCATGTATTACTGTCTGTAGAAATAAAGCCCTCAATTAATTACTTTCCTGTCAATAAATTCACCAAGGGAATACAGCCTGTGGGCATGTGCATGGATATCTTACAGGGTTTCAAGTCCATTGTCATGTACCAACGATGAGGTCAGGTAAGGTGGAAGAAGTAGTTTCTTTTTTGAGAAGATGGGGGGACACAGTCCCATAGTATTGCTTCATAGCCTAATTTATTCACAGTTATGTGCTTGACAGAATTTAGATGACAGCTTCCAAAGCTGCATTTCCGAGTTCACATTTCAATTCTTTCTTTGCTTGGTGCTTGAAGCTGTGTTTCATAACTTCAGCTTACTACCAGCTTAGATAACACATAGCTTCTAATATGTTAAATTGATAAGGTTAAATCTAGGGGACTGGTGAAATTAATTTTGCTGGTGCAGATTTGAAAAGCTCATGTACAGGATTTTGGGCTTTATTCACTTGGATTAAACTTGCTGAAGTTATTAAAGGTCTACCAGTGTAACATAGGAGACATATTTTTCCTTTGATGATGCACTAGCAGAAACCCAGAGTCCCTTTTCCTGTAAAGACCAGGTGTGCAAAATGTTAGGCTATAATGCCACATGGCATTATAAAGCCCTGTGAGGCAAGCACAGTCCAGTGAATTTTCAGTGAGACAAGAACAGTGGCTCATTCACATCACAGGTATATGCTATTTTTGGCATACAGTTGACTTTTCCTTATTAGGAAAACATAAACTATTTAAATAGGAAGTCCTTTCCTCAGTATATTCCCAATTTGGCTGCTTTCAGCAAGATCTATTTATTTTCACTTGCCCAAACTTTCTTTTTTTCATTGACTGCAGCACTCCTTAAGGAAAGTGCACTTTTCTGCTTCTGTGTGAGTGGAAAAGGGTGGCCTGCTGGGAATGATGACAGATCCCATTTCCCAGAAGGAGTTGAGGTAGGCAAAAGAAGAACTGTGAATCTGCACTTGGTTTTCTGTGAGCAAAGCACACAGCAACAGACCTTGCAAGAACACTGTGTCTGGGCAGCATGCTCCCCATGTTTCCCTCCCGTTTAACTTCTCCTTCACTTGAACATCCACAAACATACCCTGGAGTTTGCTGGACCAATGATTTTCAAGGAAGAACCATGGCAGTGTTAATTCTGTGCCTTCCACAGCGATTGAGCAGAAGTGTTTTATTAATAACAGCTGGAAACTTTGTTCTGGCTCTCCTTTTCTCTTTTAATCTGAACCACATCTGATCACTACAGCAAAGCCTGAGTGAGGTCAAATCAGTCCTAAAAACATCACTCCAAGATGGGTTTTGTTCTACTCATACCAATCCATTTTTGCACAAAAGTAGCAACTTACTAAATAAATACCTACTGACGTGCATCAGCATAATATGTAAGCAGTAAGAAAAACTGTCTCAGTCCATTCTTTATATAATTTACTGAGAGGGTGAGATGATAGAGTTGTACAACATGACTTTTCCTTATTAGGAGAATAAAATCCATTCCATTGGAAAGTCTCTCCTGGTCATCTCTTAAAGTAGTTCAGATTTTCTCCAGTCTCTTCTTGTTATTTAAAAGGAATGTAATTCACATCCATAACGGTCATGGATTACTTTCTGGAATAGATTGGTGGCAGGATGGCAGGCACACATTATACAAAGTACATGCGCCGGTAAAATCAAGCAAGGATAAGTGTAGCTCCTATTCTTTTCTGAATGAAAAAAAAAATGATAAATGAAAGAAGTAAACCTCTTTTCTTCAGTATGTGTTTATAGTCCCAGCTGGAGATCAGCATTCTTCCAAATTCCATTAGCATGGAAACTTGAATGGAATTTGGTCTAAATTATTCAAGATTTTTTTCTTACATCGAACCTAACCCACTTTCTGAAAATTTTGCTGGGTTTAACAAGAATCAAACTGGAACAACCCCATTCAAAGCTGAACTTGAACCTGAACTGACCCAAAATAAATGCTGGTTTGGCTTCCTGGCTCACAGATGAGACTTTATGTATTCTGACTCCCTTTGAGATGTTTGGAACCCAAATCTGCTGTGAGATTTGGGTTCAACTGGGACATAGCTGAGGTTGGCCCACAGCATTAGTATTGCTTTATAGTATTCCTCTCATAAACAGAAAACAAAATAGAATGAATTAATGAAAAGAAGGCTTCTTCATTTATGAAACAGAGGCTTGACTAGGGAAGGACTCTCAGAGCCAGTCCCAGCAAGTACCCCAAGCTCATTTTGTGACTTCTAGAACGAGAAGGTTAAATTAAAATTTCAGAGTCAAAAGTTCAGATTTTTTTTTATATATTTCAGCATTGTCCTTTATTTTCCCATCTTGATCCAGCTTATAACATCACTCTACCCAAAGCAACTCTGTGATATTGTAAGAGCTGTGGGAGCCACCAGGTTCGACGTCTTTTGGGAAGTTCAAAACATTTTCAAAAGATTGCTCTGTTTCCACTGTTTCATCACAATCTGGTCGCACCAATCTGAACAAAGCCAATGGAAAATATGCACTTGAAGGTCATAATGAACTAGCAGAAAAAGAGACAGAAGGAGATCGTTTGATTTTTACTTTAATTCTTGTTTCCATGATTATGAGAAAATATGATGGTGAGAATCTTCCTCCCTTCATTGACTCACTGCATCTGTAACTAGTCAAGAAGAAGTTGCAGATGAAGAATGGGTCATTCAAGCTTATTTGTCCACGAAGATATCTACAGCAAGAAAGTATTTTTTTCCCTCTCAAAAATATCTAATGCTTCATTTTACCAGCTAGACTGGATGAATGTTATAAAGCAGTTATCCACAAATACTTAATATTTTAATGAATCCACTTCTGTTTGCATCTACCCTGGTTTTGCTTTCCACAAATATTCACGCAATTCATTTTGTTAGCACAAAGTAAATACTCACTAAAAGCACCTAAATGTACATGCAAAGGAAATTTGAAATTGGCTTTCTGCAAGGTTTCAGAAAAACAAAAAGCTTGGAAGGGTTAGGGCTACTCATCTTGTCAAGGAGCAGTAAAAGCCCAGTGTGACTGAAATGACAAGTCCAAACTGATCAAGGCAGGGCTCATTTCAAGGGTAAAATCCTAGTTCCTGTGAATTCAATAAAAGAACGTCCATAGATTTCAGCGTGATAAGATTTTATCATCTCTTCTAAGGTAACTACTTCCTTTTTTTTTTTCCCTTTATTTGACTAAGTGTTAGTTAATACTGATAAAATACATTCAAGGAAATTCCTTTATATTTTGGGGACTTTTAAAAAGCACAGAGTAGGAAAACCTTTCATTTCTACTGTTCCAGATTTGTTTAATACCAGTTTAGGATTGCATCACTGACAAAGAAATGTTTCTCCCACCCCAACTAGGTCCTCAGATTCCTCCCTTTGCACCTGGCATCCTGTTTGTTTTGTTTAGCTAAATCAGTGAGCTGACCCAGTAGGAAAAAAGGGGGATTCAGTTTGTTTTGAGAAAGACTGGTTTCATCTCAGTTAGCCCTGATCTGACTGGCAGTGTGACCCTACAAACAGAGGCACCCACAGAGGGAAGATGGCAGAAACACAGTGTTTGGAAAGGTGGCATAGCATGGGACTACCTCTTTTAAGCCAGCTGCATCCTCATCCCCTTGCAGTAATGAACAAGCAATATGGAAAAGGGTTCCTTTAGCTGCTCCTATGACTCGAATGTCTTGTCTCAAAGAGAGAGAAAACTGGTGGCAGTGATACTGTTTTCGATATTAGGTGAAGGGTGTTAGGGTGGCTGTCTGCACAGCAGCACACAAACATACATGTCTTCAGATGGTGAGGTTTATCAGCCCCTTCTCAGAACTCTGTCCTCCATCTCTGCCCTGCAGCACAGCATACCAGGCTCCAGTCAATTACCAACCTGGAGGCTGTGGTTGCAGCAGATGTGTAGCCTCAGGTGGGACCAGCCCCAGCAGATCCATTAATTCAGAGTCAGCATCCTAGAGGACTCTGTGCTTAAAATATGTCTGTGATCATGGCTGAGAGAAAATAGCACATTGCTGCTGACCTCAGGTGTGTGCTATTTGGCTCACAGCTCTGTTACATACCCTGGAATTACTACATAGCCATTAGCCTCCTCTCCCAACCGTCGGTCTCAAAGTCAGTGCCTCTACCACAGAATCACAGAATCACCACCTTTTGAAAAGACCTCCAACATCATCCAGCTCAACTGTTCACCTGTCACCACTGTTTCTCCACTAAAACGTGTCCCTCATACAACATCTAAACATTTCTTGAACACCTGCAGGGATGGTGAGACAATCACCTCCCTTGGCAGCCCATTCCAGCTCCTAACACTAAAGCAGCTGCTTCTTTCCACTACCAGTAGAAACTTCTCCAGCACCAGGATGTTAAACTTTTGGCCTTTATCGAATCTTCCCCATCCACCTCTTCCCACAGTTATCCCCACAGCTGTAGATGTGTTTCAGTGGAGTCGAGTTTAGTCATTTCAAGATCCCACAGGAGTACTGTTTCTAGATCCTTATAATTTTCCATTGTGCCTCTGTTGAAATAGAGAATACTGGAAGTCTTTCATGGAGGAGGTTTATAAAATATGAACATCTGTTTGTTATGAAACTTAATGCTGACAGCCTGTAAGAGCCATCTAGAAGAGTATTTAACTTGAAGTGTTCTTTGTGTGTGCTGGAACAAAAGGTTTATATAGGTATACTGGAAGAAGCATCTGCTTCAGGGAAGATTTATTTCAAGATAGTGTCATTAGGGCTTAGAAAAGATCCAAATCAGAGGATATGAATTCCCCAAAGACTCCTCTCCAAGGCACACTTAAAATGCCAGATTTCCTTGCTTCAAGACTGGTTTCAGACATGCTTTGTTTCTTGATTAGACCTGCATTTCACCAGTACTGCCTTTCCACTCTCTGAGATGATTGCATTACGAAGTGAAAATCACTGGCTTTCACCAACTACATGCCATGGGTCAGAAGGTTCCACATTATGGTTCTGTAATTACAAAGAGCTGTCTGAAATAGGTTAATTCCAACAGAAAGTTAACAACATACTTACCTTTGAAGTGGGGCTATTGAATTACATTTGGTGCAGCAGGCTGTTTTATACCTCGGTTTTACATCATACTGGTTTAACAAGCAGCATGAGAACAGGAAAAGAGTAAATAGTGAGCTTTGTTCCAGACATTCTTCAATTCATCTGTGCATCTGAGGGGGATGAGAGAGCTACTCTTTTCTCAAATGCACCTGTCATACTAATAGACTATTTGGTACACTGCCATATGCGAGTGTCAGATATTGCCAGAGGCAATATAATGCTGTTAATAGTGGGATCCTAGAAATCAGAAATGGAAGAAGCTTATTAGATTTACAAGCTGCCCTTCTGTTGATATGCTGCTAAATGACTTTCTCTGGTGTGTTCTGCAATTGCATTTTAAATGACTTCAAAAGTCACACTCTGTTAGTCCATCATTGGGTCTGAGGAGAGCAGAGCTGGAGGGAGTGTAGATTTAGTCTCAAGTAAGAATTTGTTCCTGGTGGAAATAGTATTTTTCTCCTGGAATTGACCATTGTTTCGCTATTGTTTCAGAAGGAGCCAAGTGGTCTCAAATAGACAAAGCCATTCTTCAAAAATAGAGTGCAAAATAAAACGTGCAGGTGGTGATTAAAAGCAATGGTTGGAGTACACTGCGGCTCTACATTCCCAAGCATTTTTGTATTTATCTCATCACTTACGTACCTTTATTCATCTTTCCCTTTTTGCTTTGAGAGCAACCAAGAAAAACGGGGAAGAGCTTTCCTGAGAGTACCCATGAAATAAAACGGCACCATTCCACATCCAGGGGTAAGAAATGGAAAGTTTCTTCTAACATATTTTAGTTGGCATTTCTCAGACATAATTTAAAACACTAGAAGACCAGAAAGGAAACTGAACAGAGTGTATTTCTTTAAGTTTCTAGTACTCACTTGAAAAGATGGTACAAAGTATTTCAGCTTAAACTTTGTCTGACCTTCTATTTGTGTGCACGTTGCCAGTTCAAACACTGAGGTAAGAAAAGCTGTTCAGAACTGAAGGCGCAATGCAGCCAGTAACACATTGTCTTTATGTATGAAATGTCAGCTTAGTAAATACTACTATCCTGTATAATTTACTACTTGCCTTATAAACAAAGACAAACCACCAGTGACACGGTTGATGTCGGCTCACAGTGGCTGGACCACACATGGACAGATCTATTGGTGAGATGTAAGAGTGCATATGCATGCAGGACATACAAGCTTTACTGTTATTAATAATGCACTGATATGATTATCCCAGAGTCTGTCTGTGTTTGCTATAATTGAGATTCCTAACACATTATCTTTCAGCTGCTTGTAGTTTTGATAGGCTTAAGTCCCTAAGAACACTCAGTGGTCGCCAGGTGTTGGTTCATCCCGGGGTGTCCCACAGCTATATCAACCAGAAGACCTTGGGAAACACAGTCATAGAATCACAGAGCACAGAATGGCTTAGTTAATAGGGGATCTTAAAGCCCATCCAGCTCCGTTCAGGCTCCCACCCAACAGCTCAGGCTGCCCAGGGCCCCATCTGACCTGGTTTTGAGTCCCTCCAGGGATGGGGCACCCACAGCTTCCCTAGGCAGCTGTGCCAGGGCCTCCTCCCCATACTGAAAGATATGCTGCAGTGAGTTCACCTGCTGCTTTATCAGCACCACAAACCACTCAGAGTTTCCCCCAACATCAACCCTGTACGACACAGTCTACACCATGGCACAGAGGCAACGGTGCTCTAGCATATAACTATACTAAATGAGATTACCCTGCTCATGCTAAGCCTCCCGCTAAATAAGCCAGGCTTCAGAAAATGAGAAACCACAAAAATACCTGAAGCGATTTATTTTTTTATCGACGTGATGCTACCAACTACAAGTGCCAGTTTAAATTAAAGCTCACTCTGAATGATCAAAAGATGCATAGCCAGCCTACCGCTTGCAAAGCTCGTCTCGCTCGTGATGTTTTGAAAACAGGAGTAGATGAAATCCAAGAGATTTCTTGCAGCCTTCTGGCTGTGTCTAAGGCTTTGGGGAATGGGGCTCCATCACAGTTTCAAACCACAGCATAAACAACAGTTCTTGTCACGGAGGAAAATTAAAGAAAGTTTTAAAATATCAGATGAAGGAATTAAATACAGAACGCAGTACTTTCCCGCAATTGTTCAGTATGCTATACCTGATACACAGTCAGAACAGAGCTCATGATGAACATACAGCAAAGACAACCACAGGGCAGAATTAACAAAGTGGGTTACTGATTTCTTTGCCTTCTGAATAATCAGGCTTGGTTATTTACAAAACACTCCTTGGGTTACATCATTTAAAATAATAATGGAGTCACCCTAACAGTGAAAGTGATGGCATTTGGGGTCTTTTTTTTTTTCCTCCCACAAAAATGCTAATTCTTTTTTTATGTAGAGAAATTAAGTTGTGGTCACTGATACACTGCTGTGCTCACATTTTTCTACATTTTCTACTGGCAGGAGACTCAGGGCTGGCTCCCATTCCTGGACCGCTGTCCTAATTTCTGAGAAACAGAGTGTTCTGGACTGTGTGTAACTTAGACTAGCATGAAAGACAATCAGGGCCAGTTGTATTTCACAAGCTTCACGAGCTTTTGTAACATACTCTCCTTTGCAGTAGCTGCCTTTACACGCATCCTGCAGAAAGCAAGGTCCCAGCTCTGACATAGTTTGTATTCAGTGGAAATCCTGTTCCTCTTTGCAGCTTTGCAAAGCTTAGTTGGACTTTCCAGAGTCGTTCAGCAGCTGCCTGTCTGTTCTGAGACATGTAACTGAAACTGACCTGCTTCTTATTTCAGGGTGTAAACTGGGAGTCATTCAAACCAGGTGAACCAAGCCAGCTCTACCTACACTGAGTGTATCCTTTTCAGAGGGCTATCCCTGCAAGATCAGCACTCACTGCTCATTCCCTCCAAGACAGCATGGCTGCAACCCCACTACTCCACTACCCACACCCACAGAAATGTTGGATGCTCTGACCCTGGAGACACTCAAGGTCAGGCTGGATGGGGCTCTGAGCATTTGATTGAGCTGTAGGTGTTTCTGTTCATTGCAGAATAGTTGGACCAGATGGTCTTTAAGTGTTCCTTCCAACTCAAATGATTCCACGATTCTATGATTCCGTGATTTTACTCAGCATGGATCTCCTCCTTGGTGTTCCTGCATTGCCAGAACACCAAAATTCTTGACAAATTCAATGAAACAGTTAAAATTATGCATTTTAAAATGCTCTTAGAGTGAGACTCTCCTCCCAGATCAGTGTATGCCAGCACTCAACATTGATATTTTCCTTTTCCTACATGTGAAGGTCTCTCACAGTTGACAGCATCAAAGAGCAGATATCAAAGCTCCTCTGTGCCTTGCGGATCCAAGAAAAGTGTTTTGTGCCCTTACAGCAGTTTACACAAGGTGTAATATATACTGTGCATAACATGGAAATGAAGCTGTCATTTTAGTAAGATTCCCTGTGATATTTCAAACCTTGAGGGTGAACACTAAGCAACATGGGCTTAAGTCTGGATCCCCTTTGTACACGCAGTCTCTTCTTCTCACACTATTTGGGGCTCATCAGATATTGCACTTAGCACTAAATCAGCTATTTGAACACTAAACTCCACTGAAATGTCAGGGTGTAAAATATCTATATCCATTCAGGTTTGAGAGCTCTTTCATTTCCTTAATGTTGAGGTTTTTTTCCCCAGGCCCGCTCGTTTCTCAGTGTTTTTCACCCTGTTGCTCCAAAAGCAAATACACGCTGGATAAGACATTGCATACCAAAAGTTAAGCCTAATATAACTGGAAGGCAGAAAAAAAAAAAAAAAAAAAGAGAAAAAAAAAAAAAGAACAGCATAAATCTGCTTGCAGCCATACTTTAGGGCAAACTTCAAAGTAAAGACATGAGGGATTCCTGGGGTAGTCTGCTCCGATACCACACGTAGCAGCAGCAGCTCTGCGCAGAGCAATATTCATTTATATGTCATCTAGCCCCTAGAGAAGATGCTTTTATGAGAGGTGAGCAAAGTAGAGAAGGACACAAAGTACAGCAGGCTAAATGGATTTCATCTGAGGACTTCTAGATGTTAATACCTCTGAATTTCAGCTCTGACCATCAGTATTCACCCACTGACAATCCGCCCCATAATCTCTCTCTATAAAAAATTCTTCACTACCCAATTTAATAGAAAAAAAATAAGGCAAAAATTCCTGTTCAGCTTTCTCCACAGTTTTTCTGTATTAAACCTCATGGAGAAAAATAGAAAATAAAATACTCCTCAATGTTTCTGTTTTTCCAGGTGCTCACATCACTGTAAACATACTGGCTTCAAGAGAATAAGAATTAGCCTCATTGACTATGCTTCCAAGACCACATTCAAAGGGCTAGTCACTGTACAGACATTGCTTCTACTGTATCCTCAATAGACAGAATTTTACTAAGAAAAACACATTCTTGAAGGTGAACAAGGAAGAAGACATAAAGCATGAAGGTAGAGTAGAAGTAGGGATTAACATTCAGGAAATTCAGATGCAAGAATGGAGACGACAGTTACAAGTAAGCACAACATGGAAAAACACAAACTGATGTCCAAGCCAATGACAGGCAATGGGGAGGGTTAATATTCCAGCATCATAAATTTTGGGGGAGGGTGATTCACTACAATCTTAAGCACAAGCGCAGCTACCATCAGCATGAGCTTGTCTGACCACATGGAGACCTTCGCTGAGCACTCCATCACAGCTCTGAGCTCTTGCATTGATCTAACTAAATTCACATTTAATAGTCCTGGGATAATGATTTCCCTGTCATACAATTTGATTAAGAGAATGGAGGGACAGCATTAATGCCTTTATCAGTGATGTTTCTGAATGTTAGGACCCTCTGCTAAAAGATTATATTCTGATACCATCACCATTCTCCCTCTTCCTCTTTTCTATCCCAGTGCCAGAGGGATATGAAATCCTAAGTCTCCTCATGGGATCTGAGACCTGTGGGTTCCCAAATTTCATAAGAAGCAGAGCTTGCAGATGTGGAAAGGGGACAAGTGCTGGAACGGGTTGCCTGGGGAGGTGGTGGAGTCACCATCCTCAGAGTGTTCAGGAAATATGTACATGTTGTAGATGTTGGACATGGTTTAGTGAGGAAATATTGGTGTTAAGTGGACGGTTGGACTGGATGATCTTGCAGATGGTTTCCAGTCTTGGTGATTCTATGATCCTATGACTCACTGGTTGGTGGATGTGTCTGCGTTATTCCAGAAGAAACAGAAATTACTCTCATCTCACATGCATTTAACTACACCAAACTGCCATAACAGAAGGACCAACTAGTGCAGAAATCTGGATGCTGTGTGTGTAAAACAAAATGAGGCAAATAAGCAAAGGCATCAAACGGAGCTTGAGGTCCTGACACTGCATGAAATTTTAACATAGTTAAAATATAAATTAGGAAAACCATTTTTTTGTTGTTGTTGTTGTAGTTGAACAGATTATTACTTACAAGACTGAACAATAATCTCTCAAAAATACTACAGGGCTTCAAATATATCCTGAATTCAAATATCCCCTGATGTTAGGGAAAAACATACCGTATTTGTTTCTTGAACAGAGATTTACATTCTACAACAGCTAAACCTCTTCTGTCTTGAAGTGGAAGTAATCAAACTTCAAAGAACAGATCGAGCAAACAATGAAAAGAGATAGGAATTTCCATGAGATGCAGAGTTAGAATTTTTATTCACATAAAGTTGTTATTCCTTTTCTTCTTTACTAGAGCAAACCTTCCTTCTGTGGCCTGTGGTAAGCTCAGTCCTTTCTGCAGTCTCATTTCCATTAAGCCAACTATGTATTGGGTACATCAGAGTCATTTGTTTTTCTTGAGTTTTCAACATTTGACATTTCTTCCTTCCAAGAAACACACATACATTAAATGTTCCTCCAGCAGTGGGGTTGGCTGTGAGCTTCAAAGAGAGCAGCATCCATTCCTTTACTAGACCAACAGTATATTCAAACCTCTGTTCTCTAACCTTCTTTCAAAGCAGTGACAAGAAAGTAAACCCTATCTGATCATCAGTATGATGTAAGTATTGTGAATAACTAAACCTGAATAAAGTAACTTAAATCCCACTGATGCTTTCTGCAAAGGTTTGTCAAAGGTGGCAATGTTCCAATTCAGCAGAAATCCACTAAATTTGTTCTGTTTGGTAGGATTTGTATATTATAAAATCACTTCCTATCTATCCTCTTAGAAGGATTCATGATGAACCACTGAAAATCTGTGGTCCAGAAAGAAGGAGGAGGAAGAGAAAGGAAGAGCAACCTCATACTCCATTGGGAATTACTTGAACTACTGCAAGTATCATGGGAATGGAGAGGCTGAAATTTCAAGCAGAGGTAAGCAATAGAGGGTACAAAAAAAGGAAAACAAGGCAGAAACACAGCGGCAGACAATGGTCCTAATATGTCAGTAAGTGCTACAAATTTTCCTCTGCTGAGAATTATATATTTTTTTTCTGGGAAGGTAATACATACAGATGTATCTAGGTTGCTCTGAAAGTAATGCCTTTTATTTATTTACATAGAAACTAAAACAACTAAAAAGAGCACAATAACACTGTTTGACAAAGCAAATTCTCAGCTACAAGACTTTTTTTTATTTTTATTTTTTACATTGTCACCAAACATTAGCTATGCATTTTCACCAGTGATAATCAATAACCTGCATGCCATGCTTGTAAAAATCTGCATGAGAGGAGGTTGCCTATTGTTACTGTCACCAAATCTGAAACGCACCACTCACTGCCTCACTGTGCTCATATCCACTTTGGTCTTCATAAATGTTCAGCAAGCACTGATGAATGTCAATGGGTGCCATCTGTTCCACTTGGAGGAAGTCAACGACACACTTTTGCTTCATGCACACTTCCATGTCAAAAACCATTTTCTTGGATTGCTCCTCTGCTGCCATTCACCACATGGCAACAACATGTGACAGAATGTTGGCGGAAAGTTCAGCCTCTATTGCCATACCATCAACATCCACCTCTGATATTATTATTTTTTAAAATGGGAGGCATTACTTTCAGAGCAGCCTTTGTAATTAGAAAGAGTTGGATGAGATCTCCAGGACTCAGCATATCATCAGCCCAGCCACATCAAGCAGCATGACTTAGACCTGGAACATCATTCAGTATCCAAGTCCCATTCAGTAATATTAGAAACAATTTTGAGAACTATTCCTTCACAACACAATTTCCTTTGCTCACTTATTCTTCCCCAACCTCTTCTCCTTGGGTTTAGTTTCCCAGGCCCTCTGCTTTTTCTTCATTACTCACTTACAGGCAGGTTTAATTTGGAGAAACAGTGCTTGCTCCATTCTGTTCAGAGAACAAATAATATGACTAGCTTCTGCATTAGACACAAGACTTAATTGCATTTTCATTTCCTTAGCCATCCAAGGGAACTCACCAAAGAATGAAACAAAGATCTCAGTCAAAGATTTCAATCAAATAAAGTAGGTCAACTTTACCAAAGTCCAGTAACTAAGTGCTGCATTCCAGCTCTACTATTTGGGCAGTAGGATATACCCAATCAGACAAACCATTAACACAGAGTTGAGAACTCTAATAGGCTTTGGCTTATTGCCTTTGCAGGGGCACGGTGTAGCAGTGAAGCAGGGAAATTAGGGGTTCAGGCAAATGGTTCAGGGGATGGTGGCAGAGTGCGATCTTTCATAGCTTCGGAGCTATTTAGCTCTCTCAAAACACACACACAACAACTCTGATAATTACACTCACTGCAAAACCTAGGCATGGCGCGCTGGAAACCTTTTAGGGGCTCTTTATCATTTCCTGCCTTTGCCAGAATAAGGCCAATTTACTCCTATTTCAGTGGGCTCAGGCAGAGTGAGAAAGGAGAGACAGGATTGTCAGCATTATTGAAAAGATTCGTGATTAGTCACACTCACTTGAAGACAAGTTACTTGCCAGACACTACATTGCTCGTTAAGAGACCTTCGAACGGGCAGCCCTCCAGCTGCTGAGAAACAGCTCCAGGGCTGGCAGGTCCAAGAGGATCTCCAAAACCTCGTGCTCCCCCACACGCCCCATGCCAAAGGCCAGTTCAAGCATGCCTGTGTGTGACTGGCACCCCAGGAGCTCAGCAAGTCTGTCTCATGTTCCACAGTGTTAAAATACATACACGTAAGGGTACCCAGCTGGTGCTCACTTCAAGGTACTGCCTTTGCATAGCTCCCATTTTACCTGCAAGGACAGAAAATTTTTACAGTGGTAACTTGGGGTTTTTCTTAACCTGCTTCAGCTCTTAATCAGTTCCTGCAAGAGCCATCAAAGCGTACTGGAAATGCCCTGCTAGCTCAGACATGAGAGCCTGTTCCTCATTTGCAGTTTCATTTCCACACCCTTGACTTTGCCGAAAGAAGGGGGAAAAAAGCACCTAATTCCTCTATGCACACACTTCAGCATGCATCCCTTTTTCTTTGCCCCTTCTTGTTCCATGCCAGCCCAAGACAAATTCCTCCAACTTTTTCCATTTGCAGAATGCTGTCTTCCTACCTGTTCTCCAGCAGTATCAAAAAACCCCTTGTTCACTTGTACCGTGCAGATTATTTTAAAACAGTCGATGAGGGGGTGCAGAAAGTGGCATGAACTACCCACAGCCCACCCAAACCAGGCATTTGTGCATGGGGCAAGAGTTTGAGAGATTACCAAGTGAGTCCTACAGGTCCTCGCTCCCAGCTGCACAGTTCTTTTCCCTTCCCTCACTCTCATCTCACCCTCACCCAGAACTGCTCCCATCCCACTCCTGCCACCAGCTCTGGCATCCACCTGATCCCTCAAATATCCGAAAAACAAACAGCCCCATCAGCTTCTCAGCAGTCCATGGAATGACAGGGAGGTGGCTCCAGGGCCTGTCAAGCCAAGACCACTGCTGTGAGGGGAGATGGTTCCTGCCCACATACCTGCAGGCTGTGGGTCAGCACCAATACATGCCTTGTTCTAGGCTGAGGGGTGGCCAGAGAGACATGTGAAGGACACTGCAAGGGATGTGGTTTAGTGTGAAATATTGGTGGTAGGTGGATAGTTGGACCAGATAATCTTAGAGGTCTTTTCCAACCTTACTGATTCTGTGATTCTATGACATACATCCCAAACTGAGAGCAGGATATGTGGGTGCGTATGTGGAATAATTACTTCTCTTACCAGTATGAAGGAAAGTAGATTTTCTACAGGAAAAGGTTCTTTTTAGCTAATCACTCTTGCTTTTCCCTATCCCTCTCTCATAAACAAGATTTTAATAGAAAACTAGTGCATAATATGCTCATAGTGTACTAGATTTGTATAGTGTATGTGCAGGGAGAATTCATCGTCATGCTGAAGAAGTTAAACTGTGGTGTGTGAATAGCAACCCTACAGGGAAAACATCAACTTTTTGCCCTTCGGTGCCAATTTAAAAGCTTGTAGTGCTGCAGGTCTTGTTCTCCCACCTGCAGCAGAACTGTGTTGCAATACTTGCACTGCTCCGAGGAATTTGCACAGTGCAGTGGGGCTGGCAGGGCCGCCTGCATTCCCTCCAGCATCCTGCAAGCTCAGCTTGAGCCAATACACAGCAAATGGTGAGAGAGAGCCATGATATGCAATGAATACCAGAAGCAACCTCTCCCTGTGTCCTGTCCACGTGGGAGCACTGGAGGAAGTCTTGTCAAATTTCATGTGGCAAAGGCCAGGCATGTTTGGTCCTTTCCTTATGAATCTTATAAATTCTAAGAAGAATTCTGTATCTTCTATCTATATCTAAGAAGAATTCTATATCTTACAGAATCTTATAAATTCTAAGAAGAATCTATTATCCGATTTATTCATCCATCTACTTGTGTTTTGTAAACAGATTAATTTTTCAGCCTCAACCTTCTCCTGAGATAGTTTGCTGCTTGTGGCTGTCCTGGCACAGCCAAGGAGGTGCTATGAGAGTGGTGAGGCTGGTGGGACCCAAGAACACAAGAACATTTCAAGCTGGATTAACCTCAGAGGCTGATATACCAAGTAACAACACCATTACCCCTTCTCCTGGGAGCGTGTACCATCCTGTTCCTCACCACAGAGTTACACATTTTGACTTTTCACAACAAACTTGACTGAGAGCTTCCTGAGCCTTCTCACCCCTGACTAGTGCGGCTGCCTCCCAGTGTGGAGATTTAGCTACGTATGTGGCTGCCATCTAAAAACAGACGGGTGCTTTTTTGTGTTGGATGGGTTGGTTGGGTTTTTTGTTTCTTTATTTGTTTGCTCTCCTTTCTGGAAGGAAAGAAAAGGATTTGGGTCATTACAACCAAATGCATAGAGCTGAGAAGCACCAAAATTGCTGCTGAGGGGAAAGGATCAGGGAGAAAGAACTGCAAGGCAGGACTGAAACACAGTGATTAAGATAGAGAAACTAGCACTGCTGCCAAGCTAATAATAAGGAGGGACACCTGGAGAGGCCTTGCCTTCTATATTTGTAAAGAAACACCAAGGAAATGAGGAAAATCCTGATGTAAAGCACAACAGTTTGTTTTTTTTCCATTACTGAAGCTTCTTTTGACATCTTTATACCCTTTGCTGACTCAAATAAAAGCTCTGAAGACTATGAATTGAGTATATATTCCCTGTAAAATGTTACCATATTTCAAAAAGTGCAAATTAGTTTCTACTCTCTATTTTTCCCAATCCATCCAAAATACCCATAGGCAAAACATATGAGATAGAGCAGCCTACACCCCTTTAGCTGAAATTGATCCCACACTTACACTAAGCACTACCCTGGGTTTCCACTGCTCCAAGAAACAGCTTGTAAAAATAGTACCTGTATTATTTCATTTCCTTATTTCATTATTTTTATATATTAAACTATATTTTTGGGGGGGGAAATGTAAGATTTACTACAGAAGTCTTCTAGAGACAGAGCTTAAGTTTGAAAAATTACATCTTTTTCCATCAACCACAATATATTTCAGAAGTTTTCAGATGCAGGACTCAGGAGTGCATTCACTTTTGAGACTGCATACACATGTACATGTTCATGGAGTGCGTGTTCAGGAGATAGTTTGGGCAGCTGTTAATGCTAATAACTCGGACAGTGTTTCCATTCTGTGCAGAGGGTCTTACTGGCCAAAGCACATTTTGGTGGCAGATTTCTTTCTCTGGAGACTTCTGAAGACACCACAATGCCAGCTGCAGAGCTGCCATGTCCCATGGTGTGCAGAGGGAGCCCACAGCTGATAGCCTACAGCCCATCTTGGGCGAGCGCCGGTATGTCTTCAGGAAGTGGAGGACAGACAGCAAGCGTGAGTGTAGGATGTGTGAGCCACAGCTGAAGGTTAGTGATGAATACCAAAGCATCCCAAAATTGAAAGTTGCAACCCACAAGCGGTTCCAGGGGAGTTTCCATTTGGGGCTGTGACTCAGCAAAGCTAGTCAAAGACAACAGCATTTTGGTCTCAAGTAGCCACTAAAACCATCTGTGATGATTGACCTCTCCTCGGATAGGCCTTGCCCCCATGCCTTTTCATAACTACCATTTTGCTCTCATGCAAAACATGGAAAAGGCAAGAAACCAGACAACTCTGTGCTTTGGCAGGGTTAGTCTAAATGCTAAAGCACAAAGCTCAGGGTAAAATATCCTATCCTGGCTTCTTCTGGGACTGTACACATAATTTATTGAGAAAACGTTTGCTGAGGGGCAACCTGGCCTGGAAGACAGCTGCAAGGTAGGCTAACTGAGCATGCAAGGCTCACCATGAGATGGCAGCCTTCCCCACTGCCTTGCACACCCCACATGCCGCAAAGAAGATGTGCCAAGCTCAGCACAGAGCAGTTCTGTCTTCCTGGCAGAGATGGGCTGCCAAGATTTCAACAAAGGGCTCCCTCAAAAAAAAAAAAAAAAAAAAAAAAAAAAAAAAAAAAAAAAAAAAAAAAAAAAAAAAAGTGCAAGACATACAGCAATCCCATGCTAAACCATGGTAAAATCCTTTTTCTTTCTTCGAAAGCCAGTGAAATCCAGAGAATATATATTTTCAGCATTTGTTCTCCCAGCACAGATCTACTGGCTGCAGACTGTCCCCACAGCTGAACTCGGCCATCCTCAGATGCACCGCATGGCGTGCCGCCATCTCCCTGGTGCTGCTTTGCACTTGGCAAAGTCTCTTGCATGCTGCCAACCACGTCACAGCTAGAAGGACTCTTTTATGGGCTGAGGAGCAGCAGGAGGTAGGGTGGAAAGGCACTATCCCATTCCAGTGTTCCCATGGCTTCGGTGCCCTTTGGAAGCACACTGAACGTGGTGTTGGTAAAAAATGCTGTCTTGAAAGGGTATGAACAGTGGGTTACTGGTTTCAAAGCAGTTCACTCCCAGGAGACTCAGTTCATGTTGAGGAGCCCTTCAGCTCTTACAAGGAGGGGCAACCTGTGCCACCTCCTTCTCAGTGACACAGATCTATTTTATGCTCGTCACACCTGTGTGTGTATCACAGAGAGATTTGGAAATGTCTAAATATCTTTCTACTCACCTGCTAACTGTGTAGGAGGTAACACTGGGGTCACTGACACTGCTGATCTAAACAGGGAAATAAAAGAGAAAAGTCAGCTATTGAGCTGAGTTGTCCCTTACCTTAAGTAGGTGTAGTCATCTCATGGGTAGGGTTGAGTTAATTTAAGCCTGCTTCAGTGAATTTTGATTTGAAATGGTACTAATGTGAATCTGAAGAATCAGCACAGCCTTGGATGAGTCAGTGAAACTCTCATGTCAGATGGTGACTTCAGTCACACCACTGTAAAGCTGGGGTCACACCTCCGAAGGCTGTAATGCTATTTTAGTGGGACAGTTGTGCAATCATGATCAAAATCTGCCCCACTCACCTCCAGGTGCTGTGCCAGTGACTATGAGCAGCAGCATCTGACCTCTTGCCACTGCAGTCCTCACTGGGATTACCCACGGACAGAGTGTGCTGTTGACAACACAAGGTGATAGAAGTATAAGTGAGCAGGATTTGCCTTCAATAGCAACTTCACTTACACAGCTGTGCCAGCAGGGGTGAGAATGCATCACAGCATGCTTCCCTCACTGGGATCTCCAACCTTCATCTCCACAAAGCTGAAACAGAGGATCTTCACTGCCTTCAGCAAAGAGACATCCAGCTGGCCCTTGCAGAAAACTCGGATTCAGTCCTCTGGTTTTTAATTAACAGCACTCTTGATGCCCTTCTAATTGTGCTGCTGAGTCCCACTACGCCTTCCACAGCTTTGTTCAGGCTATACATATGGTGGGCAAACTTAAACTCAGGGTTGCAGTCAAGCTTGTGCACTGAAAACATTCAGATATAGATGACTTTTCACCTTTACTTGCCAGAGGCCAAATTCTTTCAAACGTTGATAAACTTTATTTAACCAGGAAGTCTCCGAAATTCTGGAGTGAGCCTAAAGGTCACAAGGTCTGAGATGACCTTGAAAAGTGACTTTTATCTCAGTGGACATCCTGGTGAGTCAAGGCTTAAACAAATACATTCTGATACCTAATTCTCCCAAGAGCAAGTCTTTGGGACCAAAGGTTATATGCTTAGTGAAGTATTTTGCACAGACATGCAGAGTTGGGAGCCATTGTATGCATTTCCTTGTAATTAACAGTGATTACTCATAATTAATAAATACAGAGCTCTAGCAGGAGGAGGATTTAGAACTCCAAGGATGTGCAGGCTTCCTGAAAAACGCATGCCACTTGTTATGATAATTGCAGAAGACCAGAAGATGCAAAGCCATAGGCAGAAAGGATAAGCACAAAGGTTTTGTTATTTTGGAGAAAAGCAAGCAAATAACATGGAAGCAACACGCTCACAAAAGTAACATATAGGCCATGCACACTTGTGGTAAATGAGGGAGCAGAGTGAAACATATCTGCCCCTCTCTGGTATGTGAAAGTGATGTACTTGTGCTTGTTAGTGGAGCATCTCACTCCATTAGCCTTGGCACTGCATTATGAAGAGCTGTGTATCTAACTCTGCACCTCCCCCTGTGCTCTTTGATTTGTGTTGAGCCTGGCCAGATGCAAGGCCCCCTGTTCCAATAACCAAGATAAGAATTTAGGAGGTGCTTTACTTTACTTGGTTTTTAATGTGTGTGTCACAAAGAAAAGTCCACATACCAGAAACAACAGGTCTTCAAGAGCCTGATCATTGGTACAGAAAGTAGTGGAAAGGATTGCCTTGAAATGGTTTTTGGGTCAGTGTAGCTCAGTTCCTGGATATCAGATAGATGCTGAGGGTTCCTTTGAAGTGAATGGGGGAAAAGAACACTTGCTTGAAAGTTGCATGAAAAACCATCTTATCTCACAAATGGCCTCAAAGAAAGTTGATCTTACATCCTGTCTCTGTCAAGACCTCAAGTGCTTAATTACTGTCTGAAAAGGAATATTTCCTTCCATTTAAAACCCACAGCTCTAAATCTTCTCTTGGAGTTGGTCCTTTAAGACTTCTTCCAAATAACATATGATAAAGAAAACTGCATCATCCTCCTGACCAATAGCTCAATATTTAGAGCATAGTTTTCTTCTTTCCCCAGACAGTGGGGGATACCAAGCCCCTTATCCCTGCAAGCCAGAATTACCTGCTGTGAGACTGACCAGGAGAGAAGAGCTGGAACTCAACACCCTGCTATGACCACTCCTCATGCCAAGCCTACAGCATTTCAGTAAACCCTTCAAATTCACTTCCAAACAGTGCTGGATGTCAGAGAACTCATGACTGGAGGAAGAGGACAAGCAAGGTAGATCCTGAGGCAACGTCTGCAGTCAAGAGTTTCAGCATGCATAGAGAAAGAGCTGTGCTGGAGATTGTTTGATTCCATTTGGTTAAATAACATTTGAAACCAGAAGAGATAAAACCCAAACTGCCTGTTTCAATCTTCTTCAGTGTCCTCCTTCTGCCTGTTGCTCTTTTCCCATTGACTGTATCTCTGATCTTCATTTCAGCTTCTGTTCTGCACCATCCCAGATTCAGGCATCAATGGATCTGCACCATGTTCTGCAGCTCCACTTCATGTCCTTTCCCTCATGTACCTTCCCTAAAACCTCTTCTGCTCTCTCTGAACAAGGTGATCCTGAAAGACTGAAGTTCTCCTGTGTACTGAAGCAGATCTGAAGGTACCTGAGGAAATCTGCTGTTGAGCATGCAGGCCCCCAGGGATGGCAAGGTTCAGTGGCAGCAGAGCTGGTCATTTGAGAGTCATTGTTTTGTGTGCAGCACCTAAATATTCTTGTGGCTCCAGCCACAAACCTTAAAGCATATCCCCCCTGATAGTAGAAACCTCTTTTGGAGGGATATTGACTGGCTGTGTTCCCTATGTGTTTCTAGGTAAATTCTGTTCTTTGCTGGTTCTCTGAGATGTAGGGACAATCACTGTGCCTGAAACAAGGAGAAGGTAATATTACTGAACTAGTGAAACAAAATCTGACTATAACATTTGTATAACCAGGCACTACCACCCTGAAACAGATTAATAGGCATATTCATGGTATGTAAATGGGACAGTACTACTCATTTAAAAAGAGGATATCAGTTTGGTTGCAAAGCTAGGTCAGTTCTTTTTTGCTCTACACCTTTGCATAACAAAGGCTTCACTTCTTCTTAACAGCAGAGCTCATTCAAAACAGGTCAGTGTATAATACTATAATTACAGGGCAACCAACTTGCCTTGTAATTCTACATCCCTCTGTCACACCAAGTTTATATCTGTTAATTGCTCCTCTAAATTCTCCTGGCATTTCTATGATTTTTTTTATCCTATGCTTTTACATACCCTTTCCACACTTAGATTAGCGTTTAATCCCAAGGAATCATTGAATCAAAAAGTTACTTGAATGATGATTATTCAAGGACTGAACAGGCTTTGTGCTTAGTAGAGAACTGCTATAATTCATTTTCAAATGAGATTTCTTTTCCTTTTGACACAAAAATGCACAGGTACTTACCAGTATTAGCTATGTCAGATGTGGGAGCAACTAAGCAAGGCTAAGCAAGATAAACAGGAGGAACACTGACAGGTTGACTTTCAGTGGTAAGTCTGGAGTCAAACAATTGTTTACAATATTCATTACTTTCAGCCCCGAATCCCACTGACAGCTTTATTTGTGTGCTCGTGATTGTATCAGGTTTTCTAGATTTCTGAGCTACGGGATGTAAATAGGAAACTTGATTCCATGAAATTGCAAGTGCAGCGTCCACATCTCAATGGCTTTATCTAATCCATGCTTGTCACTACTGCAGAAGTAACTGAGGTACCAGGCATGGTGGAGGGGAGAAGGAATGGTGTGCTCTTCTGAGTAGGACGTGGCTCAGCAAGTGTTTGTGGAGCTTTCCTGGGTTTGCTGCAACAAACCTCCTACTGCTAGAAGGATACTGCTAGCTTTACCTATGTTGCTTTGCAGAGTAAAACTGGGACTCAGCTGACCGAGTCTGACTGTACAAAATCATATTATGAGGTGTTGGTACACACTTTACACTCATCTCAAGGTAACGCTAATAGTAATGCTAATAATAACGTTAACAACATTCTTCTGGGAAGGAAAATAAATGTATTAACCATGACATAGCAGTAATTTGTTTCCAGAATAAAACTTACAGTCAAGTGGTTTTGAAAGCAATTCAGATATGAAACATTTCCATTTCATCATGAAGGTTATCAATGAGGTTAAGAAGGGAATGCATACATAAAGATTGCCCACTTCTCACATTCTGCTGTTTTGTTTTGTTTTTTTTAATTATTAAAAGATTCTGTAAATCTCTCATTTACATCTTTGTACTATCCTGGCAACACCAGCTTTACAATGTATTTGCATTCTTGCATGTGTAAAAGGTGCTGGAAAGCCCAGAGGAAAAACAATAATTAGTAAAGTTGCCCACTGTATCTCATTAAGACTGTTTTTTCATAAATTCATTTCAGCTTTAGAACTGGACTTCTGAACACCAAGATTCTGCCTCAAACTGACTGAACCCTCATTTAGAGAGTGAATCAGCTTGTGATTCGTAGTGGATCCAGGAAAGGAAAGACAGAGGCTGTTCAATGCTGTTTCCTCAGAAGCCCTTTTGGCATATGGATATCCAGCTCTTAACTTCCTTGGTAGATTGCCCCCAAATGGAGCACCTCTAGCAATATTTGAGCAATGGATACTTATCACAAGGGCTTCACTGGGCATCAGCTCATTTGGTACACTTAGACAAACTAATCCACTCTACGTTAGTTATGGAGTCCATTGGGGTTACAGAATCACAGAATTGTAGGGGTTGGAAGGGACCTCCAGAGATCATCGAGTCCAACCCCCCTGCCAAAGCAGGTTCCCTACACCAGGTAGCACAGGTAGGCATCCAGGCAGGTCTTGAACATCTCCAGAGAAGGAGACTCCACCACCTCCCTGGGCAGCCTGTTCCAGTGCTCTGTCACCTCACTGTAAAGAAGTTCTTGCGCATGTTTGTGCGGAACTTCCTATGCTGCAGTTTCTGGCCGTTTCCCCTTGTCCTGTCTCCACTCACCACTGAAAAGAGTCCGGCCTCGCCATTCTGCCCCGCACACCTTAGATATTTATAGACCTGGATCAGGTCCCCTCTCAGTCTCCTTTTCTCAAGGCTGAACAGACCCAGTTCACTCAGCCTTTCCTCATAGGGGAGCCTGCCTCCAGGCTACAAAAACCAACCAAACAAAAAACTAGAAGGAAATACTCTATTTTTCTCCTGTTAGATTTAGAATGAAATTGCTCTGAATGAATGTACTCCATTGATTGCTATGGAAAAGATAGTGTACGTCATAAATTCTACTCTACTACCCACCACTGGTAGATTGTCTTTTAGTGGCAGTAATGGAAACATGGGCTGAATGTGGGGAGTCTCCCTTGCAGCCAGTAAGGCATTCTCTGCGTGCAGCTTCCTGACAGCTGTGGATGCTTGGAGACCATGGGTTTGTGACAATTTTTTTGTGGGTGTTAAGTGTTCTTATACAAGTGAAAAATAAATGACTCACAGAATGAAGTGAAATTCAGAATATTTTCCACATGGAAATCCACTTTTTTTTTTTCCTTTCTCTAGTTGGATGAAAGTCAACGGGTTAATGTTATTTGAGGAATCTCAAGTCTCCTCCAAACTGTTACATAAATGTAATATAAACATGTTTCAGCATTATCAACTAAAAGAAAATGTTCAGCTATTTTCAAATGTGAACGTTTCAATCTGTATGTCAATGCATTTCACTGGTGGTAAATTCAATTTAAACTGCACTTAATACTTCAGCAAGGTATTGGCACTCCAGTGCCTTTTGTTGATCTTTTTCCCCTGTGGGCTGAACTTCCTAGACCAATAATACCTCTCATAATGTGTCTGCAAGGGCTCCCTACACACCAGCTACTGTTCTCAGGATGCACAAGTGGGTTAGTGGAAAAATGGTTTTAAAAGAGAAGAACAGGTTGATTTTCCTGAAGAAAATGTACTGAAAAAGAAAAGAACCACGGAAAGTTTAGATTTTATAGAAACTGCAATTTTGGCAGAAATTTTCCCAATAAGAAAAAGTAAAACCAATGCAGTGGTTTGCAATGCCGATGGTAGGCTGAAAGGCTGAGTGAAGAATCCTGGACTGTCTCATGTCCTGCTCCTTCCAGCTACCATTGCTTAGCCTTCCTAAAATCATAGATTCATAGAATCATTAAGGTTGGAAAAGACCTTTAAGATCACCTAGTTCAACCGTCCACTCCCTGCGAATACTCTAATATTGCCCACTAAACCATGTCACTCAGTATCAATACTTCCATGTTTCGTTCTCACCTGTGGCAGCATTTGCCTGCCCACACCCACAGGTTGTAACTCTTCTCACAGGACAGCAGGAAGGTGACTAAATTACAGGGGAGAAGGAGAAGTATTAGCCTCCTGGAGGCTTCACTTTCCATAGCTCTTCTTCTTATGCAGGCAGGCAGAAAAACAGGTCCATGAACCGGGACACTGAAGAAAATAAAGACTGCTCGAGTTGTTGCTTTAATCTATTCTCTCAGACAAAGGTGAAATTACCATTTGAATGCCATTGTAGGAGAGCTAATAATATTGCTTTTATGCTCCAAGGATCCTCTCTCCCTTGATAATCTGCAATCTTTTCAACTCCAATTAGAGAAAGCTGTGACTCCAATGATCTCTACCCTGAAGATTCTTGTTTTCACCGTGCAAGAACAGGTTGCCCTGCTGATCCCTCATCAATTTCCTGTGGCGCCTCAGGTGGTGCTGTAGAAACAGCTGACTGTGAGGATGCAGTGCTGAGGATGCAGTTGGGCTTTGAGGTCTTGGTGGAGTTATGCCAAGCAGCTTGTGATTTCCAGCTTCTGGACCCCAGGGAGAAATGTGAACCCTTGGCTGAACAAAAACCATGATACTCCATTACCATCCAAGAAAGCATTTTTGGACTGCATTTGAAAATACTCTCTCCCTCCTGATTAGGATTCTGTGTTTTCATTGCCATTTAGAATGGATTTTGCTATCTATGGAGGTTATCCTGCAGACTTTCCAGGCTTTCCCATTCTGTGTACACTAAGAAGGAAATTGAAACAAACGTGTATTTGTCTTCAGCACTAGCAGTGGTGTCAAGTGGTGTCAAGATAAACACAGCTAAAGTAGGAAAAGAAATAACAAAACCACTTATAAAAAACTGAGCCAGTATACATAGTTTTTAAAAGGGCTGTTAATTGTTCAGCATGAAGACTTTCAGCTCAGCAAATCGCATGCATATCGCAGCTCAAGAGGGGACGAGGCATAGTTCATCCCATCATCGGTGGGATGAGCTCCTCTTTTTCCTGATCTACCCAACTCACTGCTGAGATGCCTCTGGCTGAGAGGCCCCTCTGGAACTGTGTAACTTCCATCAGCAGCTGATCTTTCATTGCTTTGGATGAGCAGGGAGAAAACATCCAACTGAGTAAGGCGACTGCCATTTCTCCTAAGCATTCTAGCCAGCTTCTGAAAAGTCTATCTCTTCATGGGTATCAGGCTGAGTATGCCTGGGTACAGTACATTTATGGCTACTCTGAATCCAGACTGTGCTTCTCTGATCTGAGAATCTACCTCTCTTTGGAAGAATCTGCTTGCAGAGACAACTATTTCCCAAAATCAGCAAAACAGGTTAGTTTAGGCCACCTCATCAAGAGAAGTGTAGGCTGCATCAAAAGAAGTGTGACAAGCAGGTTGATGGAGATGATCCTGCCCCTCTATCCTGTCTGGTGAGACTTCACCTGGAGTGCTGCATCCAGATGTGGAGTCTGCAGCACGAGAGAGATGTATACCTGTTGGAGTCTGTCCAGAGGAGGGCCACAAAAATGGTCTAAGAGATGGAACACCTCCCTACAACAATAGGCTGAGAGAGCTGGAGCTGTTCAGCCTGGAGAAGAAAAGGTTCCAAGGAGACCTAAAAGTGAACCTTCTGTACCTAAAGGGAGGCTATGAGAAAGAAAAGGTCAGGCTCTTTAGCTGGTTAAGTTGTAATAAGACAAGGGGAAATTGTTTGTAACTAGAACAAACGAGGAAGATTTAGATTGAATGTAAGAAAAAAATGGTTTACAATAACGGTTGTAAAGCAATGAATCAGAGATGTGGTGGATGCCCCATCCCCAGAACCATTCAAAGCCAGGCTGGATGGGGCTCTGAGGAACCTCATCTAGTTGCTGGTGTCCCTTAATTGTTCATTGCAGGGAAATGAACAAGATTACCTTTAAATGGCCATTTCAAGTCAAGCAATTCCATGGTTCTATGATTGTTTTCCTGAAGGCTTTCCCTACTGCTTGCCTAGGGTATTTATATATCCCATATTCCCACCTATGAAGATAAGGGAAGTCAAGAATGAGACTCTTGAGGACAGATCTGCTGGAGGAAAATCTGAAGAGTGTTACAGATACTTACCTATGCCACAAGTGATGATAATGTGACTGACTCCTTCACCAGCTACCTGGAATAGGCTGGGATGTATCTCTGCTCTGACTTCAGTACATGAACTAATGGCTTGAGTTGAGTCTCTATTCAGTTCTGCCAAGCTCCTCCTATGAACACTATCACACTCATCTCTAACTCAGGAATAGATCCACAAAAATACACACAAAATGCTTGTCTAATCCTTCTACTAATCCCACAAAGATCCTGGCTTTTGGGATATATTGTGGTCATAAATTTTGCAATATAGCTCAGTGAAGGTCAAAGACCCCTGTCCTGCAACTTAGCGTTTGAAAATATGTCTCCTCATAAACACTGTCGTTATTACATTGTAGTAGCATTGCAAACATTATGGCCTCATGCACACTAGGAAAATCTTCAGTGTTCCATTTTATGGCTCAGCTTCATCTTTGGTAGCATTGCTGGGAACCACCAAACCAGCAGTAGGGATCCTACCTCCTTCTTGGAGATGCCTGGAGGCAAATATCAGATGGGTACAGGTGAAAGAAGAGATTCTGATGGAATATCTCAACAGCTTGCTCAGACAAAATGCAAATGGTAGCCCAGAGAAAGAAATTTCTCTGCTGTTTCCCCAGTGAAGATGACCTGGGGCATCCTGGACATTCTCCCTATACACTTATAGCCTGTGCAAGATTCAGTGGAAGCTGCTGCTTTACTATGGAGTATTACTGAACATTTGTACCTTTCATATAAGCTTTAATTAACCAACTAAAAATCTTACCCAGAATGGGGTCAAGCAAAAGTAATTTGAAGCCTTTATTCCACATTGTCAAAGAAAGTGTTAAGCCATCAATATAAAGGATAGCTTTAAATATGCTGTGTGTGAAGGAATGGATGATTGAGGCAGGGATGCAGAATCTTCAGTCAGTCCTTAATATTTTCCCTGGGAAATGAAAAATCATTTGAAATCTTTATGTGTAGTTCATGGACTTGAACTTAGCTTTCCCATGTCTAGTAGGATGGTTCAGATATCAATGGAAGAAGTTTCTGTCCTCTTCATTGCCTGGCAAGTTTCAGTAGTAAAGAAAACTGTAGAAACCTCAGGGTTTAAATCTTTGGGACCTGGCTCCTTGATACTACAGGAACTACAGACTTTATCATGGCAGCACCCCACTTGACTTTTGCATCTTGGTCAATTGTGTGCATGCAAATCTCTGTTATCTGGCAGCTCAGAGGAAAGAGTTGCTTCCCCACTCTGTAACTAATTTTTCTGAAGATATTATAGTATATTTGTAGCAGAAATTTTAAATATTACCACAAAAATGGACAAAAAGGGAAGTTCTTTTCATGTTTGTATTGCAGTACAGTACAACTCTAGTTAGTCATATATTAAATTGAGCAGCAGAATTTAGCTCTAAGGTCTCAGACTGATACAGATAACTATAGGCACTTCAGTTGTTTTCGGATCCTTAAATTTATTCTTTGGTTTTCCTGCTAAATTAAGCTGTGCATCTGTCAACTCATAATATAAAACTCTAAGGACTTCATGGCCAATTAAACTCTTCTGGCAGAGGAAGAGATCCTAAAATTGAAGTAAATTGTATTAAAAGCTGTTGGAAAATTTTCCAATACTGGTAAAAGAACTTCAGTTTATATTTGGACCAAGTCACTTCAAAATCATCATATTCTGTCCAAGATCCTGTATATCTTAATAGTGTCTTTGCTTTCTGTGATCTGTTTAAAAAGGAAATCACGTAGTTCTGTGAGAATGAAAATCTGTGATATCTCTCATTCCTCAGATCTGTATGTGTGGTTTATGGTAATCTCCAACTAAGACCATTATTATGTTTGGGGCACCCGTTTGGTTTCTGTTCCTCTGATAACAATGCTTGCCAGGCTTTTACTTGGGCCATACATCAGAGGTGCTTGTGGAGCTTTGAATCTCCACTTGGGTATACTTGCAATATCTCTCACACTTGTATTCCTTTGTTATATGAGGCCCAATGTGGCCAAGAACAGGAAAGCAACTGGTGAGACAGGATCAGACAGACCAACTACGTAATCACATAATTCTCATATCATTAGGAAACCATTAAAAACAACAACAACAACAACAAAAACCGATCAGTTATCTTGAAGCCAATACTGTTTAGTGTGACTTAATGGACTGCTTCTTTCCTAACCTCTTTAAAAGCTTTTCTAAAAGTAAGGTTGAAGATTTACATGACATTACATATCTATCTAACTCTTAGAAGCAGGAATCCCACTTGCGTGGATACAGGTGAGCTAATCCACCTGGGATCACAAAAAAAATATTTATTTTCACAGTATTTTAGCAGGAACTGGTTTTTTTTTCCATTTTTTTTCTTTTTTTTTTTTTTTTTTTTTTTTTTTTAATCTAGAACAATGAACAGGAGTTATCTCTTACATTCAAATGAACGTGGCCCCACAACATTTCCTGCATCAATTCTCTATGGACAAGGCAGGATGTTTAGGAATCGTGATGCTGAGGACAAAGATTGGTCAAAATACACCATCAGCCCACTGTGGGAGTGGAATAATGGCTACAGTGGTATTTTCCATCAGAGAAAACTGAAAATAAATGTAGTTCAACTTTGTTCAGTGGTAAGCCAAATAAAATTACTTTTGCCTCTGACAGAAACCTGTTGTAAGTCCAGGACATGTCCAGTCAACAGTGTATTTTTCACTTCCCCAGTCTCCAATACAAGCTTAACAAATTTCTAAAAAAATCTGTGTCACAGACAGTTAAGATACATATTGCTCAGTGACAACACAGACTGTTTGATCTTTGCTCTAAGGGTAAAGCACCATTTCAGGGTTGCTTGGCAGCTCTGTTTTCCTTCCCTTAGAAGAGATGGCCACTGAGAAGGGAGCTCAGGTGTGGCAGAAATGGCAGGTGGTTAGAGCTGACTTGACAGCAATTAAATGTACAAATCTTTGATTAGGCTCGCGGGAATGGAGTCATTAGCTACACCGAATGGACCAGCTTGCTTTCCACTGCCTCATTAACTATAATACTGATATTACTTTAAAAAGCCTGGAAAAAAAAAAAAAAAAAAAAAAAAAAAAAAAAAAAAAGTCTTCCCACACAGAATCAGGAAAGCTGAGTTTCAAGGGAAAAAATAAGCTAGTGTAAGCATTTTTCAGACGAACAAACAGAGCTTGGCTTTTCTGCATGCTCACTGAAAAAAAGCCGGGTGTTTGCTGTACTGTGAGATAGCCCTGTACCCTGTGCTGTGAGCAACACATTCACAGAGATCAACAAGTTGCTTTTGGCCACTGAAATCTAGTAACAGCCTCATCAGGCAGCTTCCTGCTGTGCTCCAGTTCCGAATATTGGTGCCTTTAACAACATCCTACACTGCAAGTGAAGACCTTTGTTCTGTCACACAGTGGAATTATCAGACTACGTACCAGTTGCACATAAATCTTCCATCTAACAGGGAAGCCCAGGGGAAGATTTGGCTTGAGCTTTATTTATCTTCCTATAGCATGGCTGGTTGAAGAATGGTTGCGACAACAATATTCCGCCATAAATTAATTTTCTCTCAGCCCTAATTCTAGCATTGCTATTTCATGGAAAGTTCATAATGAAATAATTTGCACCCACTCACCTTTTTTCTTCCACTTTTCCTTTTTCACTCTCCATCCTACCAAAGTAATTTCTCCAGCATGCTAAACCAAAAAGAATGAACAAAGAGACTGAAAAAGTGCTTTCCCTCAGGACCCTCTATGTAGGGGTTCAGGCCAAAAGGCTGACTGCACAAAAGGAGTTCAGGGCTTAGCAAGCATAATGGCTTTTTGCCTCTCACATTGCTCAAGCAATGGGCAGCACAACTGAACTGGGAGCAGAGGGAAATTGGGTCTGCTGGTCAGTGATGACAGTGCCACTGAGCTCTGTGAGGCCAGGCCTTCACCCCATGGAACAAAAGGGGGATGAGAAATGAGGATGCCGTATTTCCTCAAGGTTAATATTGTCTTCTTGAGAAATGGGGAACTGAATTGTTGTTACACTGTCACTTGCTTACTTCTGAAGTCTCTGTATAGGCACCTCTGGATCCTATAGATCTGTTCTCCTGTTCCAGTGGTTGCATGCCATCCTCAGTTCTCTGACTTGCTCCTTCCAAGCTCTTACTGGGACAAAACACTACAAGATATCCCTATGCCACAGATGATTTACCAGTATAGTCACTAGGTAGAAAAGATCATTTTTCATACTGGCATAGTTTGGAATTAATTTTACAGCCTTTCTGCCGTAATAACTAAGTATTTCAGCTTCTTTAGATATATTTGTTCTTCACATGCCTTTTGAGATTTAAGAACTGTTGAATGGAAGAAGAACTGTAAGGGATGTTTCCTCTGAAGCAGGTTTATAATTTTCAAAGTGTAATATATGTGATACCAATTGCTCCCTGCAAGTAACTCTACTGAAACAGAGCAACCAACCCAATTTTGATGTCTCACTGAGGGCCAAGTATGTGAAGAAGATCCCATGCCATTCAAACAACCCACACTTCAGCTGAAAGTCTCTCATCAGGGCATCCTTCCCCAAGATAAGTATGGGACAGAGAACTTCCTAGTAAGAGATGGCATCTAAACAGCTCAGAAGTTCATCAAACAAGGAGCAATCTAGTCAGTCATGTGGCACCAGTTTTCTTTCTGAAAGAAATGATGGGATTTGGTCAATAATATCCCTGCAGTGTCTTTGTTTTATTTTAATGAGCAGTGAACTTCCATGCTGAATCACAAAATATGCTGTGGAAAAAAAACCATCAATGGTTTTTGGGGGAGGAGAAATTCAAGGAAAAAATGAAATGAAGAAAAAGGACATATTTAAGAAGTAGGAGAAAATTAGAAAAAGCTACTTACCAGCTTCTAAATTCTTCTACTATAGAAAATACAAGCTGCATTACTTTCGCTCTTTTGGTGTCTGCCTCCTCTGCATTTCAAGGACAGCTCAGTATCTAGCCTGCTAGGCATTTGTATAAGTCTTCCTTGATTCCTACCCACTTACGCACCCTATTTCCTTTTGAGATCTGGCCTTGAATGATTTCACTCTAGGACCAAACCTCTGAGGATCCTGCCTCATTGTGAGTCACAATTGAAACCCCAGCAAACTCTGGCAGGCATAAGGGTACAAAGAGCTGCAGTGGAAGGAGAAGGTCCATCTTGGTTGCTCCCAGTTTCCCTCCATGCTTCTCTCTCAGCACTTATTTCTCCCCAGAGCAATCAATGGCAGGAGCCCATGACTTCACTTCAGCAGTCACAGTACATTGCATAACTTCTTAACTTGAGCTGTTGAGGCAGTTACACATCCTCCTTTGCTGACAGTGCTATGGGGTTGGCAACTTCCAGCCAAGGAATGGAAAAGACATTGGTGGGCTGCAATAACTGAAATTGCCACACAGAGTTTTTCTGGAGGTCATCTGTCAGAGTGGTAAGTGATTTAAAAGCCCTGGAAAAGTTCACCCTCTGCGACTTAATATGACTTTTCCATCTCTAGCTTGTGGCTCTGAAGAAAGTGCAAAGGGTATAAACAGTGCTCCCAAATCCTTTCCAGTTGTCTTTTTTTTTATTCCCATTCATAGCAAATATTTTGGTAAAAAAGACGCGCTGAAACAGAAGAAGATGAAGCAACAGCAGAGCTGTGCCTGCAAAAATCCCAGGCAGCTCTTAGCCCTCCTTCGTCCTGATGTTGAGCCCAAAGCTGTGGTGAGGCCAGGATGGAAGCAGGAGGAAAGTGTATTTTTCACCATGTGTTTTGACTCTGCTCTGGGGTGTAGATGACCTGTTGGTAAAAATGCCTGTGTCCTGTCTCCACAACAGATATATCAGTTGCAAATTATCTGCCCAGTCCTGCTATTGTGAGTCAGGCCCAGTGGGAATTAATGGCACCGTATGATTGTTATTGTTGGCAGTGGGCCTCCAAAGAAAGCTGGCTTCCCCACTGCGTTCTGCTGGGCCTCAAAGGCTGATGTTGGGCATATTTCTATTTGGGGCAGCCCACTGTTTTGGGAGGAGGGGTGAGGGGGCAGCCCTCGGCCAGGGTAGCAAGCCCCTGGTGAGTGCTCACACTGGGTGGGTAGGACACAGGGCAGAGCATGCCATCCCATTGCCACCACCATGCCATGTCACAGTCCAGCGCCCCATTACATGCAGAGAGGGGCAGAAGGGGGGAAGCAAAGCGATTTGTAGTCGTGTTACATTTCCTACTTCAAAACTTTGTTTTTACAACTATTGGCCTTGCCTGCCCCAGGAGCTCTGGCCTGCGCAGCGAACTGTGTTGTTTCATTTCTGTCAGCAGCGGGTCTTTTCTCTTTGCTCCTGCAGGAAAGCTTTTGTTTCATGCCTTTCCTCCCCTGCTGCACGCTGTGCTGGCCAGGCAATGTGCCACGTGCTCATAAGCCGGCTTTCCACTCCTCTCCCCTCTCAACAGCAGCCTCCCGCTCTGCTCACTGTACAAACACTTGCTTAGTGCTTTGGTCACAAATGCCGGGGCCATGTGTGACAATAGTGCATGGTGTGATAAGAGGGTGGACACCTGGATGATGGCCAGTCCAAGCATTATGGCCCTCGCTCGTATGCTGTTTGCTCTCGTGACATATTCTCCTTTTGATTCCCATGCCTAAATGTTGATCTAGGAGGGTGGCCATCTGGGTTGCTGCCTCCACTGCTAGCTGCCACTTGGTCTCCACCTCCAGCTGACACAAACTGAGACCCATTTAATCCTCAGTCCAAACAGGGGCACAGCCCACGGTAAGTAATGGGAAGGACTTGCAGAGATTCATTTTGTTATTGAGATTTCCATCCAGCAGGAGACCCTGGCTATCCTAGGGACATGAGCTTTTCTCTTTGGAGGCGCTGCCTCCATCTCACAAAGGGCTTGAATGGATCACAAAGGTGACTGACCTCATTCAGGACCCCAGGGTTCAGAATATTTTCAGAAATCATTGGAGAGAATTAAAAAAAAAAAAAAAAAAAAAAAAAAACAAAAAAATGTGCACGCATCCCTTTTTTTTTTTTTTTTTTTTGGCCAGAAGCTTGTCCTAGGAAAAAGAAACAGCCTTTCAGCCCTTCAGCTCCAGCTATTCTCCTCAGTCCTCAGTTGGCCTCACACTGGGGTTTGCTGCCAGGGTCCTGAGCTCCCAGGAAGCATTCACTATATGTCTGCAGCACAGCATGGATGCGATACAGATATCTATCTGCACTAGCTAGGACCAAGCAGGAACTGCAACCTACAGAAGTATAGCTCTATCAGTGTGGCTCCCTGCCCAGGCTAATTAGACCTGCCAAGAAGGGCTAATTAGCTAGGCTCAGTGCCACACTGATGTGACTATACTGCTTTCAAGAGGCAGCAAGTATCATGTGTAGCTTGCTCTAACAAGGAGATCCAAGACAAAGCTGAACAGAGTATATACTATTAGGATTCCCTCTACAGTGTAAACACACTGAAGATATAAGAACCAGTTGCACATAGCAGTGTTCATGTGGTTTGCAAGGGAGTTTATAGTGGGACCTCTGTGAATTAAGCTTCATTGCATCCATGGTAAAAGTGCAGTTCTATCTTCCCTTTTGGCTGAGAGGAAAATCAGTAAGCTGTTTGCTTGAATTCACACAGGGAACCTGTGGCCAAGCTCACTGTACCCTGCCCATGAAACCACCCTGCTGCCTGCCCAGCAGCACTTGGCTGTCTGCCTCTCCTGCCTGCCACAGCACTGGCCACTCCTGCAGAGCATGGCTCCCAGGCGTGCTTTAGACCTTCCTGAAGATCCCTTCCCTGCCTTGATGAACAGTCACACTTTGTATTTTTCCTTCAACCTCTGCTTCCATTTAAAATTTAGTCCACATCCACGCACACTTTTGGGGGATGCTGCAGCTCTCATTGGCTGCCTGTGGGACAGCACCGGTTCCACGGTGTCTGCGGTTCCCCACAGCCGTAGGAGGGTGGAGAAATCTGCTTTTTAAGTGCGTAAGAAGGTAGTGAATCATAGGAGCAGTAAGCTCTTGTTTACCAACATGTCACTCTGTAAAGATTTCTTTTACACAGTAATTTGTGAGATATCCAAAGCCTGGCTTCCAGTTGAAGCTTGGCACTCTGCTCAGAAAAGGTTCCTCTTCGGGTGACATGGTGGGGACACTGTCCATGTGCCACGATGTGCTTCCTCCTGTGTCTGTTGTCTTGTGTGGGACACATACACACGCATACATAGAAAAACACACAATGACTTTGGCTACTCAAGGGAGGGCTCCAAGGATTGTCCACTCCCTTCCCATGTTTGGCAGGCAGTCTGGCCAGGATAAAATACACAAGGAGCTTAAGGAGGTAGTAATAGCACTCCATTGGCCATCATGTAAAAGTACAGCAAGAGGAAGCAAAGAGCTACACACACTGCTGAAATATAGTAGAGTATATTACCATGCTGCATAATCCATGCAAGCATAGCAGCAACTTGTTACCTTAACTGAAGGCTATGGTATAATTAGCTTAATTACAATGCTGAATTCATTTGAGAAGTACACCATTCCCTGCACCCTACAGGGTAATTCATAATCCCAAATACTTCATCAATTGGAAGTAAGCTATGAGCTACATATGGGCTGCAGCACAGGCCTGCAGCTGGGCTTTTTTTCGGTGATGTGTATCCTCAGCTGGCCAGAGGATCTGACTGAAGTTGGTGCCCACAGACACCTTTAAACCATAGAGATAGATCATGATGCTTTCTCTCAGGAAAGGAGCTATATATAGAGGACACTGGCTGCAGGGTCTTCCAATGGATGTCCCCAGCAGATCTTAATGTGAAAGTGTTAACTTTATAGTAGATTAGGCCTGAACTAAAGCAGTGAAGCACAGTACACAGTTGTCTCCCAAATACTCACATACGTCTGCACCACCACATGATCTTCACCCCAAATGCAGCTCCCCTGCCTTGTTCTGGCCAAAGCTACAAGCACAGTAAGTCAACAAACGCCATTGGGTGTGTGCTGAAGGACAGGACAGCTATGGTTGGGATCTTATCACAGGTGCTGGTAGCAGTGTGGCGATGAGCACCAGGAGCTGCTCACACACAGGGCACAACCCTGTCCCTCCCAAGGGTTAGGTACACAGCCTGAGAGTTCAGCAGTGCTCAGCTGGCCCTGCAGCTGGGCTGTGCAGAAAGATCCCAGCCCCAAGCCACTCTTGTGCTGGAAAACAATAACTATCCAGAATGACTTCAAGACCCTATCAACTGTAATCCCATACTTACAGTGATAGTTGGACCTTCACCAATTTCCAGTTTTCTCTTCAGCTCCACTCCCTCATCACCTTCCCACACACGCATGCTGTGAAAGCTCACCTCACTTCCCAGAAAAAATTAATTCCCAAGACTTTTTCCTAAAGAGCAGGAGGAATAACTGGCTTTTGAATTCGGCACAGCAAGCCTACAATTACGAAAAATGTTTAATTTGCGTTGACAGGAAATGAAACTGTATTTTCTTGGTAAAACAATAAAACTCCAAAATTCCATTTTGGACCAAGCAATGCATTTGGTTCGACCTGAAACAAAACACGTCATTTTTGTGTTTAAACTTTTCACCCCTTTTCATTTATTGCAGGCAGGAAAACCTCAAAATAAAAACAAATGTTGTTTCAAACTGAAAAGTTGAACTGTTTCACTTTGAAATCACCAGAGTGCATTGACAGCAACTTCTCAGAATTGCTGTCTTTGTCTTTGGCTGAAGCTGTTTCCTAGGTTTCATATATAACTCACAAAGCATTTTTCACAAGACAAAACACCATCCTGAGGAGTTCACCTGGCTCCACTTACCTATTGTTTGTAATTGCATATCTAAATAAAAGAAAGAATGAAAACAGAGATGTTACTTAGTCAATGATATTCTTAATACTAATGGTCTCTCAAAACCGATTCTTTCTCCTGGAATATACAGTTCTTCTCTTCGTAATGCTTGATGTGGGAGGTGAAGAAGAAAAGGAATATTTCCTTAGGGTTCCTCCCTTTGTGGTCCAAAGGCAAGCCCAAAGAGCAGACATTAACTCCAGCGCATGGCGTGCTGTGATGGGGGTCCTGTGGCTGAGCTGCAGGCAGCTCTGCTTCATGCTGGGCATGTGGCAAGTCAGATCCAGCTGCGCAGTGCCGGGAACTGGGCACGTCTGGGAAGCATTGCCAGACTTCAGTCCAGGAAATAAAGAACTACTCACTCAGCCTGCTTTTGTCCTCCACTGCGCATCACCCAGTGGGAAAGTTTAACTGCATATGCGGCTTGTAGGGCTTAAATCCATCTCTGGGTTTTGTCTGTTAGAAACAGAGGGAAAACAGCCTTTTGAGGAGTTTTATTGTTTCCATTTCTAGTTCCATACGAAAAGGCAAAACAGGGAATAGATTTGCTCTTTGACCCTAAAAGAGCTAGGGGCAAAGATCCCATCTGTTCTGCATTTTAGCTGGACCTCTTCACCATTTCTGGTAACATCTGGATATGCTAATGTTTTAAACAGTGGAAACAACCCCCAGTATTGATCCTTCTGCCTCTAAGAAAAAATATGACTTCCCTATCCATGTACCCCTGCAGAATCACCCAGACCATAAAATGAACACTAAACTGCCAGGACATAAGATACACAACAGAACAGGACTTTTAAAAAGAGGAGTACAAGTGAAAGAGTTAAAAAAAAATGCTCCAGCCTCTTCCAATCCTTCCTTGGGTGGAGTGTGTAAAGGTTAACGATTTCTAAATATTCAGGAGTAATAAATGATCTAAGTAGTTTTCTGGCGGCACCTCATGTTCCCAGAGAAACAAATGCTTCAAGGATATGCACCATTTCAGAAGAATGTGACAGAGGGAAGGGAAGATTTATTTTAAAAACTTGGGATGATCTGTCTCATCATTGATAATAAAGGTGCAGGTTCTTTCCATCCAGAAAAGCCATCAGCTAAACAATGTAGAGCTCAGTGCCATAGGATTTGTGTCTCACCACTGAACGGCTTAAAATTACATTATAAGATGTTCTGTTTCCTTCACAAATATCTGTAGAGTTCTCCATTCCTGCCTCTCTCCTTTGAGTTTTGGCAGTGCATGGGGAGTTGTTTTCCATTCAATCAAAATTAAATCAGCTGAAATGTTGAAATAGGAATAAAAATTCTTGCAGATATTTGAAGAGTGGTCACTGCTGTCCCCAGTTACCAGGGCTGGGGATGACTTCTGTGGGAAGTTCATTGTGTTCACAGACATGCTGCTGCCGAGCCTGGGTGAAACCAGGCAGTCATTGGCAAAGCTACTGAGGAAGTGAAAAACAGAAGGCATCTCCAAACTGAGCTGTAAAGATATTTCTCATTGCTCCCTCAGCAAAATGGAAGAAGACTCTTCTGTTTTATTCACCATTTTTTTCAGGAGTAAGGAAAGGGACAAAGAGAGTGGGAGGTCAGCAACAGTGGTTGTCTTTCCCCACTCCAGGATTTG
Organism: Lagopus leucura; assembly: GCF_019238085.1. NCBI lineage: Eukaryota > Metazoa > Chordata > Aves > Galliformes > Phasianidae > Lagopus > Lagopus leucura. The sequence continues at coordinate 10,219,563 of NW_024962262.1, forward strand.
AGGCTAAAAAAAGGTGTGGAAAAGGGCTGCTACCTGTTGCCAATGTAAGCATCAGTAATGTGAGTCATAGGAGATGATACAGCAGGAGGCAGGACATATGGGTAGTGCTGATCCTAAGAGAGAGGGCAGAGCAAGGTTTACCACCCAAGAGACAGGGGGCTGGGTTGCAATAGAAAGGTCATGATCTGGCTCAGGTTATAGGAGAGGTGTAAGTGGCTGTATGCATTTACTTATTTTGATTTGGCTGAGATCTGTACATTCCCACAGCCAGAGAGCTGATAAAATCATGGAATCATAGAATATCTTGAGTTGGAAAGGACCCATACTGATTTAGTTCAACTCTTGATTGTTTGGTATCTTTACAACACATACTCTGAACAGGAGCTGGTGATCATATTTGCATTACGCATAGGGATGTTATCTGATAAGAAGCTCTTCTTAACCACGATCAAGCAAGACCAGGATTTCTCACTCAGGATTGCACCTGGAAGGAGTAAAGGCCTTCAAGGAGATTCAGAGAAACATGAATGAAGTAACACTGGTTAATGGCACAAATGCCAGAGAGCCCAAACTAAACTAATATCCACATGGAAGACTCACCCTACCCCCTATACATCAAATCTTATTTATTATCTGTTATTTACAAGCTTTCACTCACCTCTAGATCCCCTTTGTGCACTTAAGCTACATGCTATAGCACATCAAAGACTGACCTAGCACACGCTAAGTACTGTGACATTGATCTCCTTCAGTACTTGCTACACCATGGGTGTAATGGCTGAGCTGGTTTTGTAGACATCCCGTTTAGGTCATGCTAAGTTCACCCAATTGCAATTGGCAACTCCTTGGATGAGGATTTAGTGCAATACATTGGAGTTATCCCTTCTCACCAGATCTGGTATGGCTGCTGGTTTACTTTCGTTTACTGGTATGGCTGCAAGAGCAGCACAGAATGCCAAATAGAATCACAGAATCACTTAGATTGAAAAAGAGCACCTATGATAATGAATTCCAACTATCAGCCCATCACCACCATGTCCACTAAACCATGTCCTTTAATGCCACATCCATACGTTTCTTGAACATCTCCAGGGACTGTGACTCCATCACCTCCCTGGGCAGCTTTTCCCAATACCTCACCACTCTTTCTGAAAAGAATCTTTTCCTAATATCCAACCTGAACCTCCCCTGGCACAACTTAAGGCCATTACCCCTCCCTTATAGCTCCCAACTTCACCTCCAGGGTTTTCTCAAGGCACTGAGAATCAACAACTATCTTCAAGGGGGTTTCTTGGGATGACAAATCTGCCTACAAATTCCCAGGCCCTTCAGAAAACACAATTAAAGATGACTGTTTATACTGAACAGCCTTTTAGCTGAAATTAGATGATTGGCAACAAAACAAGTGTGGTAGTGTGAACTCTTACCTGCATAATACGCATAGATTTGTCTGCTAGGACAAGCCCATAGCTCTGTGCACCTCTCTTTGGCAACAGCTTGGGTAAAGTCCAAGGAATCCGTATAAAACATGCTCAAGATTGCTCAGCCAATTAAACTTTTGTAACTTGTGAAGGAAAAAATGGCATGTGATCATGTAATTAATGGTTGGCTCCTAAGGTGTGTGCACTAATTAAGGTTCAGGACTATGGTTGCCCAGAAAATGTGTTTTCAGCATTTTCTAGCACTGAAATGCTTGACTTCATGTCCTTAATAAATGTTCTTTCAGGCCATTTTGTGCATTAATTTTCCTCAACCAAAAAGGAAAGAAGCAAACAGGAAAGACAGATGGCACCCTAGAGCATCCACATGGGATAGGACAGATAGGAGGACCTCTTGCAGTACTGCCCAGACCCCCGCTGCAAGGGTCAATAGACAGTGACAACAGTTTGGTGCCTCCTCCAATACCTTGTGTTGCTGGAGAGACAGTCTGGCCATGGGTTTTTTTTGCAGACAGTGACAACAAAAGAAAAGTGATTCCAGAAGCTTGGGGATGTCTTCCCAATGCAGCCGCAGAGCTCTCGCAGTCTCTCCAAGACTGTTTCCTTGTTTCACCTCAGCCACTCTCCCAAACTTGTCTTCTTCCTGCTGGTTTCTCACAGGCCTACACCAATTTACAGTTTGTCTTTCTACTCCACACCAGATCTCTTTGTATTTCTTTTCCACGTATCTCTCTTCTTCAGCATTTGGATTCAGGGCTTCTTCAATGCTCAGCCAAAGGTGACGAAAAAGAAAGGCATTGACAGAAAGTGAGAAAGATTCAAAGAGACCCACAATGACCCAACAGTGTCTATGCCCAGAATTGCAGGGGAAAGTGTGTTCAGCCTCTGCTTCCGTGATGGGAAAGAAACATACTCTGAGTAGTTAGAGTCCTCTGCTGCCAGCAATCTATATAACTTTTTTCAAAGGCACATAACTTGGCCAAATTTGGGCAGATTTTCTTGGATGTAGCAAAATGGTATATTCCTGCTTCTATGGCCTCCTCCTGCCAAATTTCAAACCTTTTCTCCCTCTCCTGGGGAATGCAAACACTTCAGAAATAAAAAGTTCACCAGGATATAATACAGAGGCAGAATTTTCCCTTAAACTCTCAGAAGTGCTTGGAATAGTCTGGCAGTATCTGATACAGACACTCTGCATGGAAAATAAATTGTAAAAGTCTTTCAAGGTTACAGAATCAACTGAAAATGTGCATGTGCGATGTGGCTGTTGTTTAATGTTAATATCAACAAAGCAATACTCAAGATATTATCAACTTCATTCACAATAACCTTAAAATTAAGTGGAATTAACACTGATAATTGTACACAATTGTCCAGTTGACCAAAACGTAATGGAACACAATGCACAGCTCTGATAATATATTGACAAAAAGAGTAAGTTACTTCTCCTCACATTTTAGTTTCATTCTATATGTAATTTACTAAAACAAACAAACAAACCAGACAATTTTCTCACTAAATACCCTTAACAGCCAACATGGCAAGGATTTCCCTGCAGTCCATGCACTGGATCACAGCTGTGGGTCAAACTTTGTTTGGATGTCCTCAATTTTAGTTTATGGTATAAATTCCCCTCAATTTTTCTCATCACCAGTTAACACCATAGACCATTAGCCCTGCTCTACATTAATCTGTTCATTGAATACAGAACAAAAGGCTATCAAATCCATCTGACTATTTGTTTATACCATTGTCATTATAGCATACAAGTATATGAAAGACATTTTGTTCTGTAATCATAACAGCATAGCAGTGAATTGTCCATGAGATGAGCAGCTAACAATTCACACCTACACAGAATTGTGTGAACTGAATGCCAATACTTTTCAGCAAAATCACTGCAAAACTTATGGAGTCTTTGAACTGGAAACTCATTCTTAGAAATGGTTTTGGTTTTTTTTTT
>NW_024962262.1:10223064-10290073 GCF_019238085.1 Lagopus leucura
ATTAGGGAAGGGAAGGGAAGGGAAGGGAAGGGAAGGGAAGGGAAGGGAAGGGAAGGGAAGGGAAGGGAGAACTATAATTTATAATCATTCTTTTAAACTCCAGCATTCTATTTCCAAACTGAAAACTTTATACAGTCTGATTAAATCAAAACTCAGTGTTCTGGGTGGAAGCATATTACAGAATGGAAAATTTACCACCAACAAGCTGAATGTGATTTCGCAAAATTTCACTCAGTTTGAAGCTATCAACCACTATTTTTCAGCTAAGAGTCTAATTGGGTTTTACAAGTGACATCAGATCAATCATGGGATTCACTGCTGGAAATAGCCAAGAAGTGCACTGTGATGCCTTTAAAGGAAACTGCCTTTCAGTGTGTTCAGATGTTTGGGGAAGGGGCTGTTAAGACTCTATAGGAGGACTTCAAAAATAGATTTTATATTTAAAAATCTGTTTATCTCCTCATAAATGCAATGAGAATGTACTTTAACTGTTATGGCATGTCTGTACCACTGCACCACAGAGTACAGTAAAGCCTTTAAAACAGATCTGGTGTGTATGTTTGAATACATTGTTACTGATTACATAGAATCGTTTGAGTTGGAAAGGACCCTTAAAGGCCATCTGATCCAACTCCCCTGCAATGATCAGGACACCTACAGCCCAATCAGGTGCTCAGAGCCCCATCCAGGCTGACCTTTGGTATCTCCAGGGTTGGGGCATCCATCCACCACCTCTCTGGGCAACTTGTTCTAAAGCCTCACCACCCTTACTGTAAAAGAATTCCTTCCTCATATCCAATCTAAATCTCCTTCCTTTAGTTTAAAATCATTCCCCATTGTCCTACCACAACAGACCCTGCTAAAGAGTTTGTCCCCTTCTTTCTTATAGCTTTCCTTTAAGAAATTACAAACTAAAAACATCATTTTTTTCACACAGTGTGGGCAGTCATGTTTTTCAAGACCCTTTCACTTTTGTGTGACAGATAGCTGGGAATACCTGACATAATCCCCTGTTCACGTTCATATGCCTTAGTTAAATCTATTGACTTCTTAAAAACTGCCATCCCCAAAAAATCAGTGAATACAGAAAAGCTGAAATCTGTGGTGCTAAGTCCTGCAATTGTCACATATAGGAACCAGATCCTAGCCTCTTTCCTCTAAATTTCCATACTAATTCTGAAGAGGAAAAAAGATTTCAAAGGGAAATTGCTTCCAGTTGTATTTTGTATCTGTCTTTGGAAAAAGGAAATCCGCTCTGGAGCTGCAATTCTCTCACCTCTATCTCTTCATTTGATGAGGATGTCTAAACTTCCCAGCATCCACGGTCACTTGGGATAAATTCCATCCTTAAACAAGAACATATGCAGGCTTTAATATTGTTTATTCATATGTATGAATACAACAAGTCAAACTCAAGCATCTGCTTGATCTGGGTCTAAGCCTGTGACAAGAAATGTGGGCAAAATTTCATACGTAAGGCACAATTTTATACCTATTGTTTGTGGGGAAAAGAAATAAGATGCACTCCTTTTGTCCCTTGTCTGACTCTGTACACATGGATGTGCAGGTCCTCCCTACAGCAGGAAATGCAAGTTCCAGTCAACATATAAATGGGATACAAGTTATGCTAGACCCTTACTATATCGGCTTCAAACACTTCTCCATAAAAATAAAGCAACATATACACTTTTTCTTCTGCAAAGTGGATTGTAGCTCAATGTTCAGTGCAAATAACCATGTGCAATACAGAATGTAGCTAAGCATCCAAAGTTCATTGAAATCTGTTCCCTCTGATCACTTTTCAGCTGCATTTCATATTTTGTGAGGTTGTCAGAGATAGTATTCTGAATCTACTTATATAACTTGCAGAAGTTTTGTAACTGATTCCTCTTTGCCAAGGAAGATTAACCTCCTGGTGAGCAAGCAACGGTCAATTGATTTCCAGAGCAATCCAGTTGGCACTTAAGACAGAAATGATCAGATCGCTTGTTATCAGAGTCCCAAGGTCAAGTCACCAAATAGGACTGATTACATTTTCTAATGGCTTTTCTATGCTCATTAAAGCACATTCAGATATTCAAAATCACCTCTGATCATGACATTAAAAACATGCTCCAATGGCTCCTGACAAGCAGGAATGTATTCTCTAATATTTAGCCACATAAACAATAGATAACCATTTGTAATTGAGTTCAAATTGATTTCAGGTGGCTTCAGAGAAAAGCAATTTCTACAACAGATTAACCTTTTAATTACTGTTTATTAAGGATATTACCAGGTGCTGAAATCCTACTATAGCAGAAAATTACAGTTCATTGGCATTCATTTATGATAAAATAGCTGATCCATTCCCAGGTCATTAGTCACATATTTATCATCATTTCTTGCTCCTCATGAAAATGTCATAAACTCTAATTAGCTATTATAACAATGTATGTGTTAAATACATTGTTCTGTCTTGAATAGGGGAAGGGTATACGAAGATCAAGATGTCCTTTGGCACAGGTTTTAGAGAAGAAGCCAGTCTTCTTTATCAAATGACACCATGGGCAGGATATTCAGCTGTAGCATCAGCCTTCACTAAATGCTCATGAGATACCTCATTCATAAAGGGAACACAGCTGCATGGAGAACTCTGCCAAAGTTCACACACCGTAAAAGACCTCATCCACAGAAGAAAGATAGGCTGCATTCTTGAGATGAACATACACTGGGCTTCAGATAAGTTTATTTTACCATGTTTGTGGTATACTAATGCCTCAGTGTTTGAGTGTTTCAATCTAGATTGTAAGGGAAAAGATGTCTCAAACACCCTCAGAAATTTCCAACTGCCACTAAAATTGATGTACCTGAAGATGATTCTGATACATTCATAATGTTCAATAAAGAAATTAAAAAGTTATGTTCCGTATACATTTATAATAGTAACTCAGGAAGAGGGCTCATATTGTTCAGCTGTCATCTCTTTCCCTGGCTCTGTTCCAGGCAGTTTCAGCTAGCTCTTCCCAAAACTGATCTCCTACGGTAAGGTCTGACTCCAACTCGTGTGGATGCAGACCAGTGTGCACCACCTGACTTTGGGGTCAGGATCAGTCCATGATCCTTTTTCCTACGGCAGCATAGATACAGACCCTGTGCTTATTGACAATTTTCTCCTGCCAGAAAAGAGCTTCCTATGGCATCAGGCCATTCTTCTGATGAGCAAACTGACAAACCTTATGTTCTCTGGGGACTGCTGTATTTTCTTTGGTTGCAATTCTGGAAAGAGTCACTCCCAGGCATTCAACATTACTTCCTTCTATATTCATGTCTTCAGCTCAGCATGCTACACATACATACTCATTATCTGTTTCAGGCTCCAAGTAAAAAATGTCTTGCAAATTTCTCATTGTTCCACAGTATGTTTGCCATTCAGTAAAATTATGTCAATTAAAAAAAAAAAAAAAAAAGCCTTTTTAGAAACAAATAAATAAATGGCTTGATATAGAAGTCCTTCAGTTCTCTTTAACACTAAGGGCTGAGATTTTCATTGGAAAACATTTTTCAGGTACTAGTAGTGTATGATTTAGAATCACAGAATCATTAAGGTCAGACAAGACCACTAAGATCATCCAGTCCAACCTTCAACTCACCCAAACATCAGCTTCCAGTGTTCTTTCATACACTCCCAGTTGCAATTGATACTAATACTTATCAGATAATGAAATCTTCCATCAAAAACTAAAAGAAGATTAATATTGGACAGGGAGAAATCCAGGACAGACATAGATGGGGATTCTTGTCCACAAACAGGAGAACTCATTCAGCCTATGGCTAGAGCATCTCTTCAAGAATGCAAGGGCTCAGCCCACTGGAGGGTCAAGCTGACTTTGAAATATCAGAAGTCACACAAGAAAATGGCTGCAGAGGGTGACAATATTGTTCACATCTCTTTGTGACTGATAAATACCTGGACAACCTCCAAACTACTGTCATCTTTATTTCATTACCTTATACAGTGGTCCCCCATAAGCTCCACCGCAGACACATTACTGGATGCATATTTAACATACAGGCAGGCTGATCCCAAGTCACTGGAGTTCAAAGAGCCTTTGAGGGATCTCCTAGAAGTATCTAAAAAATTTGGGCGGAGGAGATTCTCCTTAAGCAGTTGTCTAAAATATTTGTGTGTGTATATACATTTTAGTACCTAGATTTACCTATTTGCTAGATAAAAGCTGTAAGGGACTTCAGTAATGCATCTGTGTTTACTTAAAATGTATAGGTTTCCTGATGCTATGAAACTCTATCTACTTCCTAAAGAGTCCTACTTTCAATCAGTTTAAAATGAAATTTCAATCATCATTTCAGTTTAGTTTGACTTACTGAAATTTAAATTTTATTAGATATCCCAGAGGATATCTAGTTTTACCATCTGAAATACAAAGAAGAGTTATTTTTCACTTCATTAGGCTTACGTGAGATACAAAAGAGAAAAGTGTACTCCTCTGCAAGACTTATATAAGAGCACTTAAACAGCATAAAGGAAAAAAAAAAGCCTATGAAGTTGTATTGCTATGCTCTTCTTAACAATATGCTGCCTCCTGATTACTCTCATTCAACTGTAATGAATGAATAAATTGTAATTTCAGTGATTGCAAGTATGCACAATCACATCAAAAACAAAATGAGACACTTAGAAAATCATCATTTTTTTTTCTTTTTCTTTTCTTTTTCTCTGTCTTACTCTACATCTCTTTCTGCTCTTACAAAGAGATTTGTATGCCACAGATTTTTTCTATGATTCTCTGTAAAAGCAGAGCTGGTTACAAGGCAGAATACTGACAAAGCAGGAGATACAGGCATAGATGCAACCAGCTTCGTGGACAATCAAAAGCATGTACAGAAAAAGGAGAAAGAAAATGTAAAATATTATTGTTAAGGCACCAGCTGAAGACACACAAGAGCCATATTTAAGTAAGTTCCTCCTGAGCAACAAAATTCCTGAGTCACCAGACGCATGCTTTCTGCAGCAGTTTTTGAGATACCAACCAGAAGGAGAACTGAAATAACACATCTAGACTTTGAGGATGTGTAGACTAGGTTGTCAGTCTTTGCAAGATCCTGCCTTTCTCAGTGTCCTGGAAATGAGTTTATGATCCATCCATCCCTTCTCTTGTCCCAAAGAATCAGAAACTGTTTGGAGCCCAGAGTCTCATGGAGCTGCAGGTACCAGAACATGGGATTGGTGCAGAACTGATGGACAGACACGAGAGGCATGTTCATTGACCTGTGGTCACTGAGCCAGTTAGGCTAAGTGGGAATATTTTTAGGAGGGCTTCCTACCTCAGACACAGTTTCTGAGTATCTGAGGAGCAACTTTTCTTTATCTTTTACTTAGCCAACTAAAATTCTTCTGTGGCAGCTTCCCTATCTAAAACATACCCCTGGCCCTGACTCTAAGAGTTAGATAGGACTGTCCCTTGTCTGTCTCTTTCTCACTGTCCCCTTAGCCAACCTTTCTGTCTCTCCTAAGTGCCATGTGACCATCTATTGATTTTCCCACACTTCTTGCAACTATGAGGAAGAAAGGGTGCTTGTATGTTTATATTAGTATTTCTTCAGTGAGGGAGGACATAAAACAACAGTAAAGAGTAGTCAACTAACGGAAGCTCCCAATGTCATTATGTTTTATTCAAGCATAGGAAGCATGCAAGCTTTTGGAACAAAAGAAATTGTATCACTGTCCATTAAATTGTTGTGGACACACCAAAAAACATGAAGGTCATGGGTAGGTTATCATTAACAGTGTCAACTATGGAAAAAAGAAAAAAGAAAAAGAAAAAGAAAAAAAAAAGAAAAAACAGGGTAGCATAAAGCTGGTGCTTAGTTTGGTCATATTGAAGATATTGCAGCTGAAGGAGTTGCTAATATAGGACATCAGTTTGGGGAAAAGTGGCTTTAATTTAGTTAAATATCATTAAAGTTTTTGTGATCGTTACAGCAAATGATCCCTTTGTTTGTATATTACATCTTGTGGTCTTCTAGGCACTCAGCTTTAGACATGGTATCATTATAGGAGAACCACAAAAATGTTTTAGATTCTTTGGAAAACTGGAGGGGGACAGTAACCACAAGAGATCCAAGAATTAAAAAAAGAAGAAGTAGAGAATAGAGGGTTTGTTATCCATCCTGTTCTTGGAAACAGAACCAATGGGGATAAGACAACAAGAGCACATATTTATAAAGCACAATAAAAGGCCTCTGTGTGGTCATGTCTGCACGAAGCAGATGAGCGGTGGAGTTCTGGGAAGAATTACATAAGACGGCTTGTGTACACGTGCCTGTGAACACAGAAACACGCATTTGCACACATATACACAGCACGTCCCCAGATGACACCCTCTTCATATACAAAACCTCTCAGTCTTGGTCAAAAACCTCCACAAGTGCCCCAGATGCAACACACGAGAAGTCCCGCTTCCTGTACCGCCAAATTACCCAAGTCATAAGCACCCTAAGAGGAGGATTGTGAGTAACTTTTCTCAGAAATAACGCTATTAAGTCTGGCTTCAGCTCAGCAAATCCATAAGCAATTATCCACATCCTTTGAATGGATGTCATGTATTTGACAGACTGGAGGAAAGGCAACTTATGGGCACAGCTATTCAACAACAGCATAAACTGCAGAATCTACTACAAAATGCTTTCAGATGGATTTGTTGTATGTTTCCACAGCAGCTTGCCATGTATCCCATCTGCAGTTCACAAAGTTTCCAAAACCTTTGTGCAAGCCTGGTGTTCAAGAAATATCAAGAATATATCTTCCTTGGGAATTAAATGCTAATAATTCAATTTGGATACTCCAGAGCTCCTGCGTTCTCCTTCCCATCTAGATCTCTGCTCAAATTCTTCTATTGTATTAGCTACTGAATGTCTAGCACTGTATTGATTTTACTGCAACTTCAACCTTACTTCTCACTACTGAGTGAATGTTGTCTGATTGTATATCATCCCAAATATTCCCAAATATTCACAGCTACAAGTCCATTTTTATATTCCTCCCTTATGTAAGTTTCCATGTCTTTATCTATCTCCTTGGCAGACCTAGTGGCCTGTCCTAATAGTATCCTTGATTTTCCAGATAGCTTTTACCAAATTAGCTCTTTTCCCCCTCATTTTTACAGAAATATTTGATCCTTGATTTGTGATGAGGTGATGTTAAAGAATTCCTCTGTCTGGTCACAACCCAATAGTTTTCTATTCCACCATCTTCTCTTTAGATGTCTGTAACTGCTGACTTCCTCTGCCCTGCTGGATTCAGTTCCAGCTCATCTCTCTGTTAACATATCTCCAGGAACAAAAGTTAAGTCTCCATCCACACCAAACTCCCTTCAGATGCATAACACCCCATCCAGGTTGCAGAAGGGAATGGGAATGGCGTGAGTCACTTCTTGGTTAGTCTCTGTTGGCACTCTAGAGATCGCTGACATCTGCTCAGCATAATTAGGTTGCTATGAATTTCAGTTCCTTCCAACTAGTAGCATTGCCTAGCATGATTAGATATTTAGATTAGATGTGAGGAAGAAAATTTTCACTATGTCAGTGGTGAGGCCCTCGCACAGCTGCCCAGAGAAGCTGTGGGTACTCCATCCCTGGAGGTGCTCGAAGCCAGGTTGGATGGAACCTTGGGCAGCCTGTGGGTTAAAAAAAAAAAAAGAAAAGCCCATGGCAGAGGGGCTTTAAGGTCCCTTCAGACTTGAGTCATTCTACAATTCTATGATTCCTCCTTTCTCCAGGAGTTAATTGATTTTTGCACTCGTTAGCTAGACTTAGATTTAGAGAGCTATTTATGTTGCCAGCTGACCACTATTTATGAGTTGTATAATGCCACAGTCCTACAGGCCCTACAAGTGTCTCTGTACTGTAGCCCTTCACCTCTTTCACAGAACAAAAATAAACCTTCAGCTCAGAAATGTGAAGGTATTAGCTAGGACTGATTGTAATGGTCTGGTATGAGTTTCTCTGAAAAAGACAGTGAATTCACAAAGCTACTCCAAATCACAGCTGGAAGATTTAAGTGTTTAGCACAGCTTACACAGTCAAAGTATCTCAGCAACATTTGAAAAGAAAATCACTAACCTACAAAACAGAACTCACTCAGCCCAATGCAGACATCTAAATCAAAACAGGCTTTCTTTATAGTCGGTAGAGGACAGTATGCAAAACATCAGACATTCATTAGCACAAGACAAATTTTGTCTTATAAGAGCCTATTTATCTCAGTGGAACATAAGAGGAATGACAAGGTGATCTATTCAGACACAAAATACATTCCATACTCCCTGCAAATCTGGGCAAGGTAAAACATAACTTAATGGCAGGCTGATTCTTTGGTTACCTATGCTGACATTTAATTTAGATTATCCATGCTCCTTTTCTTTATTGTGTGCAAGGTGGCATGATTGATTGACATTTGGGGAAGGACAGCACAGCCCATGGCTGCTGCTGGGGAATGTGCCATTAGATATGGAAACTTCTGAGCAAAAAGATCAAGAACATTTCTACTGACTTGTGCTAAGTAGAGGAGTTGAAGAAGATGCTGGTGTGGCACAGGAGATTGCTTGGTAGTAGAGTATGTTTCGTTATTAAATTGGGCTGTGAGTAATCGGCCTGGATATTTTCCCAGATGCTTGCTCTGGGTGGTCTTTCTCCATGGGGTGTGTGGCAGATCAAGATGTCCCCAAGCAGCTGTGATAGGTGCAGGAGGTCACAGGGCGGGAGTGAGAGCCCAACGCAGCCCTGTATAAGTGTTCTGGGCTGTGTCCTTCATAGTTGGGTTCTAGGGCAGAACGTGGAAGGGTCAATATCCCCCACTGTGGGGACTAATTCACACAAATTCTCATTAATGCCAGATTTTAAATTTGCATACGCTGCAATCTGCTCTGGGCACCTTCTGTCTTCCATTATTTCCTTCTTGGAAGGATGTTCTAAGACAACACAATAGACAAAGCATCACCAGTAAAGACTACTTTTGCACGAGAAGCACAGTGCATGGACCTGACACCCAGATGCTCAGGTCCTTTACACTCACTGACTGCTAACTGCGGCCAACACAAATCCCACACGCTGTTCTGACTATGTTTTTTTACACACAGGCTCAGGAAAAGATTTTAATCACTTTGCCTGGAGCCTGACTTTAAGCAGCAGCTGCAGGAAGAATGAAGCAACGGTGCCATTTAAAAACACAGTATTTCCATATTACATACCCATGAGCCTTCTGTGGCTGTGGCTGACTTAACCAAGAAATGAAGGGTCTCAGCAAGGATGCTGTGGCAGGCTCATCAAGGGAGCTAGGGAGAGCAAGAAGCAGCTCTGGGTGTGTGGTAAGGCTTTATAAAATGCCTCAACAAATGTGCTGGGAGTTCACGCTTGGACATAAATTTCAAGAGTGTTAATGTTGTATATGTCCATTCTTAACAGGAATTGCTAATTAGGGCTGAGTAACCTACGGAAAAGGCTACTTGCAGACACACTCCAAGAATGACCAACCTCAGAAAGCAGCTGCAAGTGGTTTTGCAATATGATTTTATCTGGGCAGAATGAGTTCATAACTGGAAAATACCCAATCTTCCAGTCAGTTGAGTTCTTTCTTCTCTTGACCAGATCTCTGTCATGTAAAAAATTCCTTTGGGTTAGGGCATGCCTCTGAAGATATCTTTCTTTAAGTAGAGGGACAGGAGAGTGAGAGGAGTGGAAGATGGAAGGGCTTTATCCAAGTTTCAGCAATCCAACCATTTGAAAAATCAGAGCTAGTATTCTCTGGTCTGTCCAGCATCAGGCTACAAATGTTAACCCATAAGTCTCAGTGGCCTATGATGCATCAACTGCAAGAAATCAAATGACAGGATATGGGTACAGTTCTTGAGAATTCTATCCAAGGAAAAACAACTAATTGAAAAGCCAAACACGGCAATAGATCATTAGAAACAGCAGTTCTTACCTTGATCACTTTTCTAATATGCACCACAGTTATTTCAGTCAATTTCTCTTCTATATGTTCTGCATCCGAAGTCAAGCAGGCCTAGGAGCGTTTGGCTAGGCAGGAATGATTAACCAGGTGACTTCAGCTGCAAGAGCTAACATCTGACAGTAGAAAAAACAGATGTGGAAGAAAGAGCCCAGTGTTCTCAATCTAAAACACAGGCTCTGTTCTTCCTGGGGCTAGCAAAAATACGCATGCAAAAGCTAATTTAATGGCTCAGAAGGGCTAGAAAGCACGACCTCAGTACTAAACAGAGGTGTGTCATCCACTCCCCTTTCCCAAAGAAAAAATTCTGGTAGGCAGAGACCTGCCATTTAATTTCCACCTTCTCCGGCTTCCTCTCTCTATCAGAGAGTCTAAGTGCAGTGCTCATGTCTGATTGCATCAAAGGTCTACAAGGCTGATGGTGAAATGACCAGTTGGAAACATGCAAACTCTTTCCTCTGAGGAAGAGAGGAAAGAGATCAGGCTGAAATGTAGGCTTTTCAAAGGCAAGTGTCCCTAATGCAGCTCCCAGACTCAGACATTTGCAGAAAATGCCAAGGAGTTTTCAGTTTTCTATGAATCTGGGATTAGGACTTCACAATCAGAACTATTTTTTCAATGATAAAACATATGTAATCAGGCCAGAATAAGGGCTTTCTATCTCTAAGTGATTAAGCTGTAGACAACATTGGCTTCACGATAAAAATGGTTGTACCAACAGATATCATATGCAGTCGTGTTATTGCAAAGAATATTTAGATGTATGTTCAAATCACAGTTGAAGTCAGCTTTTAGTTTCACATACATATTTGGGGACTAACTGAATATCAGTATTTATAATAAACAAGAGACTTATCTTCCTGTTCAGAGGAATTACAACTATTCAGTACTCATTCTCGTGCTATCAATCTTATCCAACTAGGAAAAGAAATGATTTCAAGTGACATAAATGTCAGATAAACACGGAAGTCCAGATGTTAAATTTGCTCAGAACAGGTTTTAATTATTATCTTCTGGTGTTCTATTAGTTAGACCAAAGAATATCCACTTTTTATTTACTCCTTACTTTTCTTTAAATTACCCACTGCTTTTGACTCTTTCTCCTAAGCCCTGCTGTATCAGCCTGAGCATTCAGGCCTCTGCTATCTCTTACTGGTTGGTCTGCACTAGACTACAACCAAAACAAAAAAAATCTCAAGGTTTTTCCCATGGGAATAGATAACATGCTAAAAACAACTGTGCAGATGAGTCCCACTTCTGATGCTACTCCAAGTCATTAGGCCCAGAAAGTGTGAGCAGGAAAATTTCTGTTCCTCACACACTCCTTGTTACAGAGAGCACTAGGATATCCTAAATTGGATATATTTCTAAAGCATATTCTAACCCATGGTTGAGAGTTGGCATATTTTAGACTAGATAAAGAAGCTGATATACGGATATACGGATATACGGATATAGATGTGATATACGGAAGGTAAAAGTAAATGTAGGTGTTGTTTCTTTTTATTTGAAGACAACACTTCTTCCTTCAATCCGCGTTTCTCCTTCATGAAACACAGAATCATAGAATGTCTTGTGTTGTAAGGGACCTTGAAGCCCATCCAGTCCCAACCCCATGCCATGGGCAGTGCCTCCCAGCAGCTCAGGCTGCCCAGGGCCCCATCCAGCCTGGCCTTGAGTGCCTCCAGGGATGGGGCACCCACAGCTTCTCTGGGCAGCTGTGCCAGGGCCTCACCGCCTTCTGAGTAAAGAATTTATTCCTAACATCTAACCTAAATTTCCTTTATTTTAGTTTAAAGCCATTCACCCTTGTCCTATCACTATTAAACCACATAAAAAGTGAATCCCCCTCCTGCTTATAAATTCCCTTCAAATAACAGAAGGATGCAGTGAGGTCTCCCCGGAGTCTTCTCCAGGCTTAACAAGTCCTATTCCCTCAGCGTTTCTTCATAAGAGAAGTCCTTCAGTCCTCTTTGTGGCTCTCCTCCACTTCAGCAGTTCCACATTCTTCCTGTATTGGGAGCTCCAGCCTGGATACAGTACTCCAGATGGAGCCTTACAAGGCCAGAATGAAGAGGGACAATCCCCTGCCTCTCCCTGCTGGCTGCCTCTCTTTTGATGCAGTTCAGGATACTGTTGGCCTTTCAGGCTGCAAACACACACTGCTGGCTCATGGTAAGTCTTTCATCTACCAGCACCCCTAAGACTTTCTCAGAAGAGATACTCTCAAGGAATTCTTCTCCCAGCCTGTATACAGATTGCCCCAACACAAGTGCAATACCTTGTACTTTGTCTTGTTAAACCTCATTAGGTTCTTGTGTGCTGACTTTTCAAGCCCTTTTCAGGTCCCTTTGAATGACATTCCTCATTTCTATTGTGTCAACTGCACCACTCAGCTTGGTCTTATCCGCAAAAGTTTCTGAGTGTGCACTCAATCTCATCATCTATGTAATTGATAAAGATGTTGAAGACTCAGTTCCAAGACAGAACCCTGGCAGACACCACTCATCACTAGCCTCTACCTGGACGTAGAGCCACTGACAATAACCCTCTGGCTATGATCATCCAACAATTATTTATCCACCCTTTGAACCCATATACCTTCAACTTAGAGATAAGAATGTGATGCAGGACCATGTTAAAGGCCTTGCAGAAGTCCAAGCAGATGACAACAGTTGCCCTTCCTTTGTCCACCAGATTGGTGAGGCACAGTCTGCCCTTGCTGAAGCCATGTTGGCTGTCTCAGATCACCTCCTTGTCTCGCATGTGTCTTAACATCTCTTCCAGGAGGAAGTGCTCCATGATATTCCCAGGCGAGGTGAGGCTCACCAGCCTGTAGTCCCCAAGATCTTATTTTCTCCCTTTCTTAAAAATGGGAGCAATGCTTCCCCTTTTCTGCTCACTGGGAACTTCACCTGACAGCAACAATTTTTCAAATATGATGGAGAGTGGCTTGGCAACTACATCATCCAGTTCCTTAGAACCCTGGAATGCATATCATCCGGCCCCACAGACTTGTACGCATTCAGTTTCATGAGGCAGTCTCAGACCTGCTCTGCTCTTACAGTGGGAGGAATTTGCTTAGGGATACAAAAAGAATGGGAATCTTGCATTGAAGACTGAAGCAAATATTTCATTGAGTACCTCGACCTTCTCCATGTCTGAGTACGCCAGCTCTTCCTTTCAATTTATCAGACAGGGTACACTCTCCTTTGTCTCTTCTGTCCAATGTATCTAAAAAAACCCTTCTTGTTGTTTTTCACATCCCTCACCCAATTAATCCCATGTGCACTTAGGCTTTCTTGATCCTATCCCTGCACATCTGGACAGTATCCCTGTATTCTTCCCAGGACACCCATTCCTTCTTCCAGTGCCTGCACTTTTCCTTCTTTTCCCTCAACCTGACCAGCAGATCCTTGCTCAGCCATTCCAGTATCTTGCTTCCTTTGCTTGATTTTTTATGCTGGGGGATGGAGAGACCTTGTGCTTTCAGAAAGGTGTCTTTAAAGAGCCACCAGCTCTGTTCCATTCCTAACACGTAGCTTTTTTTAATTTTTGCATGTTTTTACCCTCAGTAAAAGTTGAGAATATTTAACAATTATCATTTTCTGAGATTAAGGACTAGGACACAGACATGAGAATCTTGGCCAAAATTTAAATGAATGTGAACTTTTAGCAAACTGTGGTACCAAAGGGATCTACTTCTATCTTTGGGTATATAAGCTGAGGAGAATCATGAGGTAGAGAAGCAACACTAGGATATTTTTCTAGTAATAGAGACAATTATTACAAATTCTGTGCAGCTTTGGTGCACTTATTTCAAAAAGGATCATAAAAGGAGAGAGAGAGTTAATATTTTGGATAACAACAATGGTAAGAGTCATCTCACCTAATTTCAGCCACCGAAAACCTAGGTACCCAGTCCAAAAGAGAAAGGTAGCCCATGGAGGCAGAAAGGTGTTTCCAAAGAATGATTCATCTCATCCTGAAAGAAGTGTCTAAAATGAACTGGATGAGCAATCTGAATGAATCATATTTCCCCATTGACTCCAAGTGGACTGTAGAAACCTATCTTCAACTGGATGCTTCTCATGTTTATGTAGCAGAAGATATATCTGAACCCAAGCAACTATGCATTTTTACGTGAATTTAATTTAACCAAAAGAAGCCTTCAGTAGATTCCATTATACATATCTCCCTCAGGAGACACGAGGGTTTGGAATAAACCTAATGAAGGACATGGTAGGTTCTTCATCACATGAAAATCCCAGACTGAGAAATCTGCTTTTACAGTAAAATTTGAGTGTGGTATAGGAAATATTAGTGAAATCATGTGCCCCATGTGCCCCAGCTTATGGTGTTCAGACTAGATGACTGAAGAATAATCCACCCTAGCTTTCATTTCTACCTCATGTGTTACTCACTGTTTATACAGTGGTAACCCTCAGAGAGATGGGTATATGCAAAGCATGAGATAAACCACTGGGCACAGCAAAATTGAATTTGAGGGCTTTCCTTGACACAAAGATAAGTGTTTGCAGATTTGTGAAGGCTATTTAAAATAGCCTTGCTTACTGCATGGTTCTAGTTCTATGTCCTAAAGAAACTAGCCAGCTGTTTCCAGTGATCTCCTGGGTTTAGACATGTTTCTGGATTGGCATTCCTGGTTTGAAAATCAGCGCTGATTATTGCCTTTACAGATAACCAGCCTCTGGTGAAGCCTCACAAGTTAATTATATGAGGACA
The DNA here is from genome assembly GCF_019238085.1 of Lagopus leucura. Lineage (NCBI taxonomy): Eukaryota > Metazoa > Chordata > Aves > Galliformes > Phasianidae > Lagopus > Lagopus leucura. The sequence continues at coordinate 10,237,820 of NW_024962262.1, forward strand.
GCTAATCACTATTCACAAATAATTACTGAGTTGTAAATTCACAGATGTCACGTCCCTCGACAAAAGTGTATTTTTAGTGGTGGAGCACACTGGCCTTTCTTGGCCCTGTTTGCTCTAAAATTACTATTAATCAACTTTTTGGCTCTGTACATGCAGTATCCCCCCAAATAGGTAATTACAGTAAATTTCTAGAGTAAAAGAAAAAGGTTTGATTGAAAATTCCTTGCTTCCAACCTTCAGTGGCTGGTCACTCATTTCTTTTGGTATTGCATCTATTACTCATTAGTCACACTGAAAGTCAAGGATGTGTGCCTAGAAATGTGTCATTTTCCCAAGCACATGAATACGTCAGTACAAGCTATTACCTCTCCCTACACACCTGGCCTCTCATAAAAAGGATGAAACACAGACTGCATGCAAAGTGCTCTGCGAGGCAGGAAAATCATCATAGAATTCTTCCATAAGCTGACATATTTTACAGTGGTGGCCTTCCTTGTATGTTTGAGAGAAAGGATATATTTAGCTGTTATACTACAAGCAAATTATATGGAGAAAAGCAATATTTCAAATTATTACCACTTAGAAACCATCAAAATAGTTACAAACAAACATAAACAAACCTACACATCTTGTTGCTCTCTCAAAGTTTAGAGAAATTGCTGGAACTTCAGTGCTAGAAGGTTTATTTAACTGAAAAATGCTGTATCCTGTGGATGTCAGAATTTCTATGGAGCTACAGACATGGCTGGTAAGTTGAAATAAATTATAAATGCTTGCTTTAGCAAATGAACAGCATTTTCCTCTTCAATTCCCTACCTCCAACCCCCCCAAAAAAAGAATGGCCACACATGCATGGAAAATCTTGCTTCTCTCCCAGCTAACAACTTCAGTTGAAGGATACTATTTGCCCATTGCTCAAGATATTCACTGCAATTTGTGGGGCTTTTTTCCCCATTATCAATCAGTGAGCACAGGGCAAATTGATGTAAGGCATAATTTTCCAGCTCTGAAGCTTCTGCAGCACATTTTAGTAGACAGTGGTAATGTGTAAAATGATGTTGCTCTTGTTGACATTTATACAAAGAGCATTTCCTAATCAGTGGAAGATAGTTTTTGTAGGGTCAGCCCTGAGGTAATAAAGTTGCAGCATGGAGGACAACCTACATAGCAAAGCCTATCTGCTATTTTTTCAGTATGTTTTACAAAGGCTTAAGATATGTGCCTCACTTCTCTGGCTGCTGCACTGTTCTGAGTATTTCTTGAACTCTTGAAGTTATTCAACAAGCTCCTTCTTTTCTGACATACATCTAATGGCACAGGGCGAGAGTTGGAACAGTGTAGGCTATTGTAACTATTCCCTGCCTTTGCCATGCCTGTTGTCCCTATATCACTTTTACATCTCTGAAGTATCCCATGGCCCATATTTTCTATCTCAAAAAGTCCTGAATGCCCAATATAAGAAAAGGTAGCAGAAGCCCTTATTCTAGGAATAAAACTTGGTTTTGTGATGCTTGTCTGTAAGAAGATCTCAGTCAGAGGTTCTTGGACTTGTACCACTCCTCACTGCTGCCACCACAACCATGTCCGCTCAGGGGCACCTAGCTTTGCAGGCAAATTACAAGTCAGCCCCAACAATGCACAACTGCACCTCCATGTCTCTGTCTTTCCACAGCATGCACTGCAGTGTCCCAGAATAAAATCAACACCTGCAAATGCAGTCCAGCAGTGCCTACAACTAAGGAGAGGAGCATTTCTGCGTTTTAACTATTAATATAACGTTTGTGTTGATCCAAAAGTTCCAATGAATGCTGGTATTTGTGGTTTTCATACTTCAAATAATTTGCAAATAAATCAGTCAATAACAGGAAAAGCCTGAGAGCCAAGACTCAGGAATAAAAACTGCCATTCTTAGACAGTGAAAATAAGTAAATGTTATGTTCACATTTCACAAAAAATGCACTCAAGTTTTGCAACTTTGGGTCTTTTTTGTTTGGTTGGTTGATTGGTTTTGTTTTCAGTTGGAAGAATAGAAAGGACTTGAAAAATATTTCCATTAAGAAAAAATATTCTTTTCATTCCCTAGTCTCACCTTTCTGGGCTGCTCTGTTGATTTTGATTTTGGAGGTCTACAATAACTACAGATATGCCTATGTCTACATGGGCACCAGCTTTCTTTTACAACTGGTGGCCCATAACAAGTGCTGAAACACAACCATCATGTGAGATGCTTACTTCGCATGTCAATTTGCCATTGTTTTTCCTTTCAAAACTCTTGTGACAGTCCCCGCTGGATTTTTTTTTTCTCAGTCCTCCTGCCATGTTCTGTCCTCTCATGTATTTGTAAAAACTCTGGATTCCACAAGGTAATTTTTTGTCATAGCAAATCACCGTATCAGAAGACAAAGAAGTTCATAGCCTCACCCACTCAGTGGGATGAGTGACTCAAACAGTGATAACTGATGAATCACCCAAAAGTCACTTAGAGTACTCCTTGCATGAGCATTCAGAGAGGGAAGGAAACCTTTTGGTAATAGGTAGTTCTTCACTTTCTGTGTCAGTCCTGAAAGTCAGTTAATGACACTGTGACACAGAAGGAAGAGAAAGGTTGGCTGTGAGGTTTTCAGGTTTGTTAGTCAACTGAGATCACAGTCATTACAGATCCAGGAGTTGTCACTCTATTACCTCTCTGAAAATTGTTTTCAACATGACCTTTTAACTCCATCTTAGTCATAATGGTTGTCTCCATACCACTTGAAAAGTCACCTGGCAGGAGACAATGTAGTTTCTCAGCCAAAAAAGTAGAAATTCACTGGTATTGAGAACACTGAATATTATACCAGACACAGGCGGGAAAAAAAAATAAATGATCTGAAAACTATTACTGAATTTTTTTTAAGATTTCCTCTTTACTAGCTCCTGTAATGATTTGGTCACTCTTTCTCCAGCACTCAAAAACATGACAGGTATTTCATTAACCAAACTGACTTGGCCATTTATTGGAAAAGTCAGCCATTTGATTCATAAGGGGCTATGTTATTAATCGGCCTAGAGAAAATCTAGCAAAACTTTTAAATTATTTGTCCTATCTGGAAGCATATTCACAGGACCTTTCCATCAACTGCTTCTAGGACCCTTCTTTAGCATAGCCAAGGATTTCAGCCCAACTACCCTATGAAATTATTACTTACCCTTCGTCCCTTAACATCCTTAATTCCATCAACCTGTGCTTTGCACATCTACAAAGTACCTTGTTTTGCCACTGCCCTCCTTCAGCATAGATCTGGCAAACTTTCCCTTGTTGCTTATAGTCATCTTTTGAAAATGGCTTACCAGCCACTTTTCACATTATCTAGTAAAGAGTGCCTATTTGTCATTTCCTAAAGTGACTGGAATCTCTATCCTCAAAAAGAGTGTTTTTGCCTCATTTCCTGGATTGCCCTTCAGTTCATCTCCACCTAAATTACTCATTACTGATGATCCCTTACCTTGTCTGTACCTCATTACAATGCATGTCATTCATTTCAGATCTAAATTTATCTCTCCTGCCCACAGACATAGTATTACCTGACTGCAAATTACTGAAATCAGAAAAGCTGAATCCCATGTCTGAGGTTATGGAAAAATTAGTACATATTAAGAATAATCCCATATAATTAAAACCTTTCTGTTCTATTCTTGTCATGTTCCTCATGTAAAGTATCAGTTACAAACTTTACAGATCAGTGTCAAAAATATTAGATTTTGGCAGTTTCAGAAAGTAGGGTGGGCCACAAATTGTCCCAGACTGCATAGCTGAAATTAATGAGATTCAGAGTTTGCTTCTAGGTCATTCACCTCATATACACTCCGGGTTCCAGTTTCTGAAATTCATGACAATTTAAAGCTGCTCTGTGCACATCGATAGGTAAATGATGTGGCCTGACTCCGTACCAATTAAATCTTTAAGGTGTAATCACTGTGGCCAATCTCTAAATGATTGTTCAAATGGAAACTCAGTGTTGCTTCTATAAGTGATACAGCTTTTTGAATAAGAGTTTTTAGTAGCTCTGTGGGGTATAATGTGACTTATGGAGACTGGAGGGTTTTGTAGCAGATGGTGAATCTGGTTTCTTGCTCTTGAAGCTGATAGAGAAACTCTTGCCAGCTTATTCCCTTTTTACCACTGTTTCTTCATCCCTGTCTTTCTCTGGAGGTAAATCCATCCCTGGGTTGAAGACTTCCATGGTTGCAGTAACTTCCTTTGCCTGCCTGAGACAATTTGGGCCCATGTCTTAACAAGTGCAGTATGGCAGAACTGCAGCTTTTCTACATGAATGAAAGCATTTGAACAGGCATAAATCATGTGCCAGAAAGCAAAATGGTGAGTGCAGCTACTATTTAATTAAAGCCATAAAGGGGCCTAAAGGAGAAAAAATAACATATTAGTATTTGCTTGAATCCAGAGCTGGCCACAAGTCCATGTAACAAGCCAGCTGCACTCTAGGTGTTAAAGGAAGCTGGCCAGTGGCCCTTACTCAACTCAGCCTTCCAAAACACACCCTTTCTCATGCTTCTCATCCTTGTGACACACCTAGCGTTAAAAAAGCTTCCAGTAATGTTGTGCCTCTGGCCTATGTAAAATGAAATATATTCAAGTCTGAACTTGCCTTCTCTTGCTTTAGGAGGTAATAAATGCACTCTGCTGTGTTAATAGGAATTCTGCTGTATAACGAAGAGGAGAAAGTCTACTACTTTTGAGCAACATGCATTTCTTCCTTTCAGATGCCTATTACTCTTTTTTTTTTTTCTTCCTGATTGTTACCAGACCCAGAATCTACCAGCTTCTTTCACAGTGTACCAAGATGACCAGCTTTTGTCCTACCCACAGATCTGCTAAAGGCTATAGGTATACCTTGAACCCTGAGGCAAATTTAAAGGCACAAGCTGGAACCAGAATACTCCTGAACCAATGCTGCTGGAAAGCCACAGCATGTTAAGCAAGTTGTTTCAGTTCCAAAAAAGACAGTTGATGAGAATCTACTCAATCTCTTCTATATTCTCTGAATCAAGCACAGCCCAAGAGAAGACGTTAAGAAAGAGCAAAATTTGCACACTAGAAAAGAGGTATGCGGATAGGATTCAGACAAAACATGACTGTATTATCTAATGCATGTGTGCTTTATTACAGACTAGAAATAGAGCTGGAAAGGGCACATAGAAACACATCTTGTACAGGATCTATGTGTAGGTGTATAAATTAATCTTCTTACTACATTCAAGGGTAATAACATGTCCTTTATACACATTACATAAACAACATCCTCCTGAGAGAAGTTTTCTGAAGAACCAGATGGTGATAGAAGCTGGATCACAAATCAGCTGGATCATAAATTTGTCACTAATTGAAGAGTGATTAAAAAGAGGGCTATTGTGTGGTATTTCCAGCAAAAAGTTGGAGGTAAAGACTACGAGGATCACAGGAAGCTAGCATCTAGATCAACTACCAAGGGAAGTCATATTGCTCCTTCCTATTAATAAGACAGAAATGTAGGACTCAAGTAGTTCTTGCCTCTCCCAGGAGGCAGTACAGACAAGGCCAGCATGTTTCTGGCTGGAAACAAATGAGCTGAGGTGATGTGATCCGTGTTGTGCCAACCACTCTAGCCCTAGTGCTCTGTAGTTTATTACCACAGTCATAGCCAAAGATTTCAGATCAACTGTCCCATGAAATTATTATTCACTCTTCTCTCTTTTAACACCTTTCATTCCATCCTGCAGTACCACGCTTGTAGATTATTTTAAACTAGACAGCACAGCTCATTTGTAGAGGAATGACCATGCCTTTAGTTGTTACACAGGCCTAATATTACAACCTCCCTCCACACATATTTCTGGCCTTATCATCCATTTTTATTTTATGATGACTTTCTTTGGACTCCAGTCATATAAATAACAGTACATGAGCTTTCCCCAAAAACTAAGCATCACTTCTCAGAAACAGAAAGTGAAGTACTGCCTATGTGTTACATGGATGTAGATAATCCACCTACAGCCGTAGAGCTGGCACACAGTAATAACTACAATTTGCAAACAAAAAGTCAGCTGATATCACCTTACTCCTCATGAGTCCAAAGAAAATACAGATGAAATACAAAAGAAGAAGGAATTGTGAATTACCAGGGGAAGGAAATGCTGAGAAAAGAATAGAAAACTCATAGATATCAGAGAAGAGGGAGAGAAAAAAACAAAGGGTGATGCAGAGTAAAAAGTTCCCTGTGTCTAAATGAATGCAGATTTTCCCACCAAATTGTTTCCTGTTTATTCGTTGCTATGAGAATCAGTTAAAGGGAAATACAATAAATGTCAGTTCAATAGCTGATGGAAAGTAGATTTTGCCTAAGATCTCTCAGATCACTAGAAACAAAGAAAGGTAGGCATGGAAGAAAGTCTAAGGATTCATATTCTCATTGAATTTTTTGGTTGAAATACATACACATAAAAGCATATAGCACATAAATACATACATACAAATACAGCACATAAAAGCATATAGAGCGTATTGCATTTGACTTAGCACAACATACTCATTAAAGAGCAGTAAACACAATAGCTGGCTCTAACTTCAAAGCTGGGCCTGTTTGGAGTAGTGGTTAGATCTGATGAGCTCAAGAGATCTCTTCCATGCTAAATTATTTTATGGTAATATGAAAAGAGTAATGATAATAGGCAAAGGAACAACGGAGGGAAAATCTGAAGAATTCAAAAAAGAAGATGAATGCAGATCATTGAATAAAGGTCCCTACAGGGGAAGATGACAGGCAAAAAGTTCTGCACTATTTTAACAATGACTTAAGACACATACAACTACTACTGGAAAATTATTTACATGATGGTGATGGGAGAAAGAGAGGATAATGATGAAGACAGGGATGTCAGTGGGATCCATGCAGCTTGTTTTTTAAAGCACTCTAATAAAGAACAAAATTATGCATGTAGCAACAGTGATGGCAGGCTGGGCCAGCAGAATGAGCAACCTTTACATGGACAGTGATAAGACTGGGGAGGACCTCAAGGCCAAATTGCGCAAGCACTGCTGCAGAAACAGCCTTTTGATTTTGTGACCAGAGGTCACACATCCTCACATTGAAGAGACAGTGCCTAAGGAAAAGAATAGCTGGGCTTTAACTTGCATTCTTAGGGACACTGAGAACGCAAATAGGTAATAACCATCACTTCTTCTAATTACTTATTTGACTGATTTTTGCACACCACCACTCCAAACACATTTGCAGCATATCTAGTAAATAGGAAATGTTATAACATGCTGGACAGATTTTCAGGAAGTATTAAAATAATAGAATCATAGAATCATAGAATCATAGAATCACTAAGGTTGGAAAAGACCTAAAAGATCACCCAGTCCAACCGTTCACCTATTCCCAATAGCTCCTACTAAACCATGTCCCTCAACACAACATCCAGCCTTTCCTTGAACACCCCCAGGGTCGGTGATTCCACCACCTCTCTGGGCAGTCCATTCCAGTGCCTGACCACCCTTTCTGAAAAGTAATACTTCCTCATGTCCAGCCTGAATCTCCTCTGCCGTAGCTTGAAACCATTCCCCCTGGTCCTATCACTAATGACACGAGAGAAGAGGCCGACCCCCAGCTCACTACAACCTCCCTTCAGGAAGTTATAGAGAGCAATAAGGTCTCCCCTGAGCCTCCTCTTCTCCAGGCTGAACATTCCCAGCTCCTTCAGCCTCTCCTCATATGGCCTGTGTTCCAGACCCCTCACCAGCTTTGTTGCCCTTCTTTGAACACGTTCCAGGGCCTCAATATCTTTCTTGCAGTGAGGGGCCCAAAACTGGACACAGTACTCCAGGTGCGGCCTCACGAGTGCTGAATATAGGGGAACAATCACCTCTCTGCTCCTGCTTGCAACACTGTTTCTGATGCAAGCCAGGATGCCATTGGCCTTCTTGGCCACCTGGGCACACTGTCGGCTCATGTTCAGCCGAGCATCAATCAATACCCCCAGGTCCATTTCCTCTACGCAGTCCTCCAGCCACACCGCCCCAAGCCTGTAGCGTCGCCTGGGGTTGTTGTGGCCGAAGTGCAGGACCCGGCATTTGGCCTTGTTGAAACTCATCCCATTGGCTCCAGCCCAGCTCTCCAGCCTGTCCAGATCCCTCTGTAGGGCCTCGCTACCCCCAGGCAGATCCACACTTCCAGCCAATTTGGTGTCATCTGCGAATTTACTGAGGGTGCACTCGATGCCCTCATCGAGGTCATCAATAAAGATATTGAAGAGGACAGGCCCCAGCACCGACCCCTGCGGAACACCACTCACGACCGGTCGCCAGCTGGATTTAACTCCATTCACCACCACTCTCTGTGCCCGGCCCTCCAGCCAGCTCCTTACCCAGCCAAGAGTGTACCCATCCAAGCCTCTGGCTGCCAGCTTCTGCAGGAGAATGCTGTGGGAGACAGTGTCAAAGGCTTTGCTGAAGTCTAGGTAGACCACATCAACAGCCTTTCCTTCATCCACCAGATGGGTCACTAGATCATAGAAGGAGATCAGGTTGGTCAAACAGGACCTGCCCTTCATGAACCCATGCTGGCTAGGCCTGATCCCCCGGTCACCCTGCACATGCCGCATGATCTCCCTCAAGACGATCTGCTCCATAACCTTCCCTGGCACCGAGGTCAGGCTGACAGGCCTGTAGTTCCCCGGATCCTCCTTACGACCTTTCTTATAAATGGGAGTCACATTGGCAAGCCTCCAGTCTTCTGGGACCTCACCAGTCAACAAGGAGCGCTGACAGATGATGGAAAGCGGCTCGGCTATCACCTCCGCCAGTTCCCTCAGCACTCTCGGGTGGATCTCATCTGGCCCCATCGACTTGTGACAGTCCAGCTGGAGCAGTAGGTCTCTGACTGTTTCTTTCAGAATCACAGGGGGGTTAGTGTGCTCCCCGGCCGAGATTACCAGGTCAGAGAGAGGGGTATCCTGAGGATAACTGGTCTGACTTTTAAAGACAGACGTAAAGAAGGCATTCAGAACCTCCGCCTTTTCCTTATCCTCAGTGGTCACATTCCCAGCCTCATCCAGCAAAGAGTGGATATTCTCCTTTGTCCTCCTCTTACTGTTAATGTATTTATAAAAGAGTTTCTTATTCCTTTTCACACCAGCAGCTAGGTTAAATTCAAGCTGGGCTTTTGCCTTTCTGATTTCACCTCTACACATCCTAACAACTTTCCTGTATTCATTTTGAGTGGCCTGTCCCTCTTTCCACAGGCGGTAGATTCTCTTTTTCTCCCGGAGCCTCAGGAATAGCTCCCTATTCATCCACGCCGGTCTTCTTCCCCGCCGGCTCATTTTGCAGCTCAGGGGGACTGCCTGCTCCTGCGCCCTTAAGACTTCCTTCTTGAAGAGCAACCAGCTCTCTTGGACCCCTTTGCTCGCTAAGACTGAATGCCAGGGGACTCCCCCTATTAGTCCCCTGAACAATTCAAAGTCCGCCCTCCTGAAGTCCAAGGTAGCAGTATTACTATTCCCCCTCCAGGCTCCACTGTGAATCACGAAGTCTATCATTTCATGATCACTCTGTCCAAGACAGCCTCCAACCTCCACATCTCCCACCAAACCTTCCCTGTTTGTGAACAGCAGGTCTAGTGGGGCAGTTCCTCTCGTGGGCTAATAGAATAGGTGGAAAGTTAAAAACTATATTGGTTTACTTTTTGTAGCACAGGATGCCTCTGCAATCTTTTATTTTAAGCAGGTGTCCAAAGTATATTAGATTAGATGGAATATAGAAAATCACATATGTGATATCTGAATTGCAAATTATTGACACAAAAACTAAGTGGCTAAAATTTGTCTGGGGAGGTCACATTATTCACAAGTGGTAAAACCACTTTTACATTGCATTGTGGAAACTGTCCCAGATAAGAACCAAGTTATGGGACAGTGGATACAAATGTCAAAGTCTTTGCTCATGTTAGCAACCGGTTTCTTCTCCCAGTATTTCAAGTGGTTTCAGTGTGAATCAGAGCGTGTCAAACTAATCATTCCTGCATAAAAGTGATCGCTAGGGTATAGCTACCTATAATCATAGCCACAGCATATTGTACTGCTTAAGAACTTTTGCATTAAAAAGGCTCTCAGGACAAACACCAACTTGGTCTATAACTTCAGACAAAAAAAAACATAGGTCACAAAACACTATGCATTCCCTTGTTGCTTTGAAGATCTCATGTGCATTTTTTCAGCTTGCCGTTATCTCTTTTCCCAGCATTTCATAGAATCAATAATAGAATCATATAATCCTTAGAGTTCATCCTTCATCCTACTGTTCCTTAAAATTTACCTGAGTCTTGGACTTGGATTGTGCAGAATACCTTTCACATTCCCACCTCACAAGCTGCACTCTCAAAAATTAATCTTGATATTTGAGGCCCACAAACACCCCACTTCGTGGCTCAGCTGGACCTCTTTCAATACTGAAGATGTTCCTTTCAAGAGATATTATCACATAGACCAACCTGCAAGCATGTATCCCCACATAAGTTTGAAAATTCTGTATCTGAACAGTTGTACATGGCAAGACAAAAAGGACATTTAGCAAATACCTTCTGACAGTAGCCAGTGGTGAACACCAAGAGAATAAGTAAACAGTTTCAGAACAGGGATCATTTCCACACGAGTTATTACATGGACTTTCTATAAGCCAAAATTTGCATCTGGATTGACTCTTAGCTGTTGAAATAAGAGTGGAGGAATATACATTCTGAATAAGAAAATAGTCCAACACCTTTCTTCTTGCATTGTACCTCTGAATTTCATATGTTGCACATTCTTTTCCCATTCTCCCATTGAAAAAAATATGCAATGACCTCTAGCAAAACTCCAGGATGAAACGAATTCTGCTCTCACAAGCTATCCATTTATTTACCCAAAAAAAAGCTCTCCTTTCTCCTGAGAAAAGAATCATATGATGATTCGGTTTTAAGAATATGAGTTTGATTATCTTAAATTCTTTTTCAATTGCTATTGGTTTGTCTGGTACTTGTTTTTAAAATCAACACATGAGAATGGAATCCTTTAAAGTAAGCCATAAACACACACATAAAAAGTCTTTCCCAGTCTAAGTATGAAAGCATACATACTTTCTTAACATTCTTCCTCACAATTATTTATTTTTCTATCAAGTGGATTGTCTCATTCAAGAATCAGTATCATTCTCCTTCCAGGCACTCGACCAATTTATTCATGCAACATCTGTATCCTCTAATATTTCCTGAGTTGCAGAGGTTATTTGAGGTTCTCTTCAATTTCATAGGGTATTCACAAGAGAAGTTGTTTTCCTTGAGGTTTTCCTTTCAAGAATAGTTACCAAATATGTTCATGGTCTAACACTTCTATGGGATTTCCTAGTGGCCTTGCCACTAAGCCAAAAATTTATTTCCTGGAAATAACAATCAGACTGACACTTTTTGTTCCATTGCAAATTACTGTATTATACATATTTTTTTTTCCTTCTGCTTTTCCCCAAACTTCTTTAAAGTTTCCCTTTCCTAACCAAGAAAATGGTAACTGCTATCCATTCCAGTGACTTGGGCATTCTCTCACAGTCATCTCCTGTTGCATCTAGTAATGAGGAATAAGGTCTTGTAAACGAGCCTTGAGGTTTAAACTAGGAAAATATATTAATATTCAATGAAATGAAATAAAGCTTTAGGAGAGGTTCTGTTTTCAGGCTGGATGTTTAGGAAAAATTTCTTCTAAGAAAGATCATTGAGACACTGGCAAAGGTACCCAGGGAGGTGGTGGAGTTACCATCCCTGGAGGTGTTCAAGAGCCGTGTAAATGTGGCACTGAGGATAAGGTTAGTGGGCATGGTCGGGATGGGATGCAGGTTAGACTAGATGAGCTCAGTGGTCTTTTCCAACCTTAACAATTCTATGATTCTATGACACTTAAGCTGATGAATACATTCCTCTGAGATTTGTTAGGAAGAAAAGATAATGCCACAATGAATGGAAGAAAAAGCGTCAGTTGGCAAAGATAGCTGTGCATCAACAGACATAGAGTGTGCAGGAAAAGAATAGAAATTGCCAATTTTCAAGATGATCTGAGTCAAGATGATCAAGATGATCAGCAAAGGAAATTAAAACATTCTGGAAAAAATAACCAACAATAACTTCAAAAAGACTTAATTCTACTCTTCACTCAGGAGATGCCAGAGGCATTTTAGGTAGTCCAGATGTGACTAGAGAAACACCTCAATCACTTTGTTACTATGGGAAGACAATCACTATGACAGACTGGGGAAACAAAAGAGTTTGGCTCATCTAGCTTTAAGGCAAATACAGATAAGGTGTGGATCTGCTTTCTACAAATTCTGAAGGAAAAACACCTTAAGTTTACCACAGGAAAAGAACAACTGATTTATAAGTTAGCTGAGATGCACATCAAATCCCAGATTTTCATAAACATCAATTTGCAGCATCTTCTACACAGACTATGTACTCCAAAGAGCATACACACGTTACAGAGCCTAATCCAAAGATTATTTCCTCTTTTACTCAGAGAGGAAATTGCTCTGATTGCTAAGGTAACTCTAGCTCTCCAGGAACCAATGTGTGTTAATAGATACCTTCCCATTCCTTCTGGCATGATGCAACTCCTTCAAGCATTTCCTAAACTTACTTTTGCCAGCCCCAGCCAGCAGTCTTTCTGAATTCATATTGCACTGTAGCTTTAGTGCACTGTTGAGCTCATACTGTACCTAGCTGCATGTCAAAAATTTTATATGGCAGATGCTATGGAATTGTATCAGGTGGAAATAGAATTGAAGTGTGTGCATAACTACTATGGGGAACAAAAAATAAAAAAATAAAAAAAAAAAGGAAAAAGAGGATTCATCAAGAACTTGAGTACCATTGAATTCCATTACTTGTTTGAAAAAATTCCCTGAACTTGAGGTACTGCAAGCTCCACATTTCATCATAAATTCTAATATATTTCTAGCTCTACTCTCAATAACACAGGCTGTATGGAATCTTAAGTTGCCTAATAGAAAAATCAGAGACAGGCACCACAATTTGCATTGCATTAGTTCCACCTCAAGAAAAAAACAGGGGAGAGGTAATGAAATGGAACAGCTCTCATATTAAGCAGCTAGCTATTAAAGCTAGAAGAGGAGTAGAAAATAAGCTGAGATGAGAGAAATTCATTAAATCAAAACTACTCATTCAATGGCTTAATATCTGAGCAGATTAATGTTATTGAAATGGCTGCAATTTTTGATCATGGGGCTGAAGATGGCAAAACATTTTAAAGATTTTTTTTTCACCCCAGCATTCATATTAAAAAATGAAAATAATGTGTTGGTATAGCCTTGTGATGAAGCTACTCAGTAATTCCATGGTCATGGACAAGCTACTGTCCCCAAATTTCCAAATACATCTCCCTGTTCCTCTTAGTGCTACAGAATCTCAGGGCTGTTCCTGTTCTTCAACAGATGACTGAAATAATGTAACCTAATGGGAATATTAAGTAGAATAACACAATATACTGAGTCAGAGCAAGGATGTAAGTGGCCTAATATCCTGTCTCTTAAGATGATTAGCAGCAGACTTTTAATGAAGAGCATAGATAAAAAACATGTAGAGATATTTCTACCACATAATGACCTACATATGGCTTAGGTATTGTGCTCAGCTAAGAAGAAAGATTTTAGTCTGTATTGGTATGTCTGTAGCAAGATTTTGGTGTTGGGGTAGGGGGAAGACTGCCGTGAGCCAGTTCTCACTGACTCCACAGCAGTTCCCCAAAGGGACTGCAGCCCATGGAGGTCCCATACCAGAGCAAAGGAAATAAGAAGAAAAAAGAGGAAAAAAGAAAAAGAAGGAACAAGGAGTGGCAGAAAGAAACTGCTACACCCTGATCGTATGTCCTGCAGCACTTACCACCTCACCAAAAACTGTGAGTGATTCCAGCACTGGTGATAACAGAGGCAGTGGGCACCAGGAAAGGGGGAGAAAAGGTACTTTGCCCAGGTGTTTGACATCTTTCTTTACCAATACCCAGATTAGTAATTACATTTTTAATTAAACTAAATTCCCCACAAGGATTCTTGATTTCTATCTTTTTTATTATTATTATTCCATTATAGTAACTTATGAGGGATTTTCCTGTCTTTATTTAGACTCATAAACATTCTTGCTCATCTTCCTATTTCCTTCCCCCGGCATGATGGGGGAAATGAGCGAGTATCTGGGGTGGGTGCCTGGATATCAGACTGTGCCTTCCAATGCAGATTCAGTAACAGTTAAGTTTTTCAGGAGGAAATACAGTTTTTCGTAAGTTTAAGTGTGGTTTTCTGATTACTCTTTAGCAGTGGAATCTTTAGTATCTGCTCCACTTTCAGTGCTATTTCAGAGCATATTATACCAGGATCTGCCTTCATCACAGACGAGTCTGACATTAACAGTCTGCAGAGCACATGGGCTGCACAGCACTGTCTTGACAAACTTACAACCAGCACCTAAAGCCAAATATTAAGAGCTGATATGACCAAGTATTGCTGTAATGGTCAGGTGAATTCCTAGAGCAGGTGTGTTGCATGAGCTAGATCCATGTGTGGATTAAATGTTACTCCACCAGTACCTTCCGTTTATCTACCAAGTGGGAGCACAGTTCAGATGCTCTGCGCTCACAGGCTCTCCACGTGAAACTAAGCTATTGTAATAAAACTGATGCATGTGGAACTCTTCTCATTTGGAAGACTTCTCCTACTTACTGAAAAAGAAAGGCACACATTAACGTAGGTGGGAAAATAGAGTTGTGTCTGCTCAGAATAGATTATGCATATGCTCACCCAGCTGCACAACGATCATTAAAAAGAAATGGTTCATTTTGGTAAAGTTAAGAATTTTTTGTCATCATTCCAGGGACTGACTCTTTAGATCTTACTAGCACTGAACCAAAGTCTTGCAACCAAAAATGACTTTACTGGACAGGACTCTCAGTTGCTGAAAATTGGCATGGATCCATTGAAATTAAATGGAACTATGCCAGTTTATGCCATCTGGAGACTCAGCCCAGCATGAATAAATGTTAAACAAGTTGTTTTTTAAACTAGGAAAATAATTCAGTTTTTGACTTGTCTTCCTTAATAAATTGCCTAAATAGATCACACAAATTGAAAGGAAAGTACCTGTCCAAGGAAAACTTTCTTTACCTGTTCTTTCTAATATCTTGAGGACTTTGTTCTTGTAAAAGATAACTTCATTTATTTTCTCAGATTGTTGTGAACATCCTCAGAGAATCTCCCAAGCCAGGAATGCCTCCCCTCCTTGATCTCTGTCATGAAGACAGCTAGCCAGAGTAAGACTGACAGAGATTAATAGGGAATAAATAACAAGAGTGTGAGAGTTACAGGGATTCCTTGGGCCCCACCTTCCTGAACTGAGCATTCAGCTGAGCGTCGTTGTCACACTCTGCATGCAGATGCATCTGGGGCATGCTTTGTGGGTAACGTTAAGTTATCTCAAGGGAACAAGATGGAATTTCAGAAGACTATAAAAGGAGATAAATTACAGCTGTACACAAATATACACTATAAACACACTGTTTAACTCTCTCTAGGGAAAGCATTAGATTGAAGTTGTTTAACAGTGGAATACTATACTACTTGTCAATGTAAATTTTCCCCAGTTCCACTGACAAGCAGATACTGAGGGTAGAAAAAAAAAGTTATCCTACAAGAAAGATAAAACTGAAGTAAAAGCTGTGAAATGCAAGAAAGGCGGGCTTACTCAAACAGCATGTCCTCCATAGTAAGTGCTGATGGAAAATTAAACGCACCCTGGGGAGGAAAAAGGGGAAAGAAGGCTTGAGGATACAGGCCTCAACCGAATATTGCTTGTGGACAAAATATAATTTTAGATAACCACAGAAACACCCTGGAAGTTGTCAGAAGGAGAAATGAAGGTGATGACTGGAACCAGTTGACTAATCTGCCACAGGCCTCATCATTTGTCATACCTGGTAATTTATTCATGAGCAATATTTTCTCCTAGTACTTGACTTATTCTTTTTATTATTTGTTAGTGCCAATCCTCAGCACAGCTCACAATGGAAGATTCTAGGACCGTGTGAAAAGTTTTATCTAATGATTCTCAGTACAAAAGACTGCTAACCACACTAAAGCACTGTGCTGACGAACTGTTTAGTTTGTCCAGAAATATAGAAGCCTGATACTTGTCCTTTTGAGTGACCAGGAAGCTGGTTGTCTTTTTTTTAATAGATACTTGAAAATGTGGGAAGATATGCAATTAGTTCAGCCAAGTGGTGCATTAGTCTTTATGCTATTCTTATTTATGATTAAAGTCTATTTTGCTTGATACTGTTATATAATAAATGACAAACAGAAGATGACATTGAGCAATAGCTGAAGGGTGATAAGCTTGAGCATCTGTATAGGATGTATTTAGTACTTGACGTTGCCATTCCATAGCATGTAATACAGCTATGATAACTCGCACAATGTACTTACTAACGGGACATAACAAAGGCATTTGTTTTCATAAAATTGCCATCTGAGTAGAATTAGAAATTTGATTTCTCTAAAAATCAGAATACAAGCATAGATGCAAATAAAACTGACCTCCATGTGACCAGAAACGAAAGAAATTACACATTTCCTGCTCTCCTGGCCAATTCAGACCAACCTCAATGTCCAAGGCAATGTCAGACTGGAGGATCATGTTTGTTTTCAAAGGTTTGGCATGGACTTTTCTCCATTTATTCCAAGTTCCATTAGTGAGTGGAAATAGTGTGGATTTCCAAAGACGTAAAAGAAACCCACAGCCACACAATCCAAAACAAATTACTGGGGTTTACTGCAATATTGCCTCTGAAATGAGCAGAAGCCATGGTGTCAGTGCCTATGGTTAGCACCTTCTCTGAGGTTATACATCTGAAACAAACTGGAGGCACCCAGATCTTACCTTCCTTTCCAGAGAAAGTAGCTCAATTTTTCAAGGTTCAAAATACAGACAGGGTTATGCAAGTCTCCTTCTAAAATGCTCTGAAACGTAATCTATATCATAGATCCCATAATTACATTAATATATTGCAATAACTCCACTCCATCCACACTGGCTAGTGTATAGTACAAGATCTGAGATGAGTCTAAAACATTTGAAGGTTTGAGAAAGATTCACAGAGATATCACTTAAATGCTGCTACCTCAGTGTTACCTACTGATAAAGACACGCTCTATGATGATCATGGTGCATGAAAAGGTAGATGTTATCTGATTCCTCAGTCCAATGTTTAAAAATAAATTAGCAGCATTGCAAAATCTGTGTGCCACTATTTACAGCAACAAGCTGCAGAACTCTCTGTTTCAGCAAACGCCACCGGAGGGAACTTTGAGTAGAGATGAAAACTCTTACAGCTTTTTTTTTTTTTTCCATCTTTGCTTAATTGTGTCTCCATTTTACACTACGCGCTTTATTCTCTGCCCTTTTGACATAGCCAGCTGCCTGTCGGAGCTCTGTGAAGAAGCAGGCTGGCTTCACGCTGTAACAGGCACCAGTTCCCAAAGCCCCGTCTATTGATGAGTCACATTGCTTGTATGTGCCTGCAAGCACATCGCAGAAGTTCCTATGCCATTTCCTTCCAAACTGCTGGGGAGGAGAGGGGAAAGTGTGCGTGAAGCGTAAGCTAACAAAACAATGCTGGTAGCTAAGTCTGTGGCCCCACTGAGAGCACAATAAGCAGTGACACAGTGGAACGTCTGGTTCAGAGGGAGTTCAGGTTCATCCTGTTATTGGCCCAGCAGCCGAGGAAGTGACGTCAGGTGCATGGGGCTCTTGTTTGAAGGCAGGGAAACACACGGAGATGTTTCAACGCTTCTACCAAGGCAGGAAGTCTCTTTTTTCAAGTTGGGTTGTGCTCACATCAGTGTCCTGAGCTGCCTCATTCCCTGGCTGTCCATCCCCAGCTCATCCCAAGATGGGGCTATCACTGTGTGCTTGGCCATCAGTGATTCTCAGCACTAGGCCTGCTCTGAAGGCTGCCTGTCACATTATCACATCTGTCAAAGCATGATCTTGGAGAAAGCATGAGGGAAGAAATATTCCCACACAGCCCCTGCTCTGCAAACCCTTTTTTGAGCAGATCTCTTCCATGAACTCATGAAGGCCAAGTGGAGAATGTGCATACAGATCAGGCTTTCACAAGCTTACCTACCCAGTGCAAAATTTGAAAGCATACCACAATGCTGTACATTGTCATGTCCATCCTCAAAGCCAGAGACTACACCCAGCAAATCCTACTGATATACTCTCTTATATGAACATATGTCCTGAGGACTTCTGTTTTCTCTTGCACTGCACACTATCCAAATATCTAAATATTAATTCGCAGCATTATAAAATTGTCTCTACTAAATCTTCCCTTTGAAATCAGCATTGTTTGTGAAGACACACATCTGAGCACTCCTGGTACTTAGTAGGTTTGCTTGTACATGCTTAATAAGGATTTCTCCCTGTTTCTGAATGCCACCTCACCATTCTTACAACCTGGAGTCACTTCATCCCCAACATGTCCTTACCCATACTGAGACCTGCAGCCCCTGGGATGCTCAGGCAAGGTGCAGAAGGTTCACGTGCCCTATTATGCTCTTTTGGTTGTGCCAGTATGTCTCTAAATACTGCTGAAAATTGGCATTTTGCTTATCTAAAACATAGTTGAACTTAGTAGCTTAGGATAACGTGAACTTTTTGTGATCAGTGGTAGCAGTTCTTGTGTCTCCTGTGGACATTCAGTGCTTTTAAGCCTTGTCAGTAATTGAAGTCACAACTGAGAAAAGTTACCTCATATAACCTATCTCTCTTCTCTGCAGGAGGACGGACAGCCTCGCAAATGCTAGTTTAAGGGGTGGCATTCTGCAGGCCAAGAAACTCTTGCTAGGTAACTGGGTTACAGTGAGAGGCCAAACTGCAGCCTTGTGTCAAGAGTAGTGATAACTCTTGAAAGCACAGGTTTATTTTTGCTATGATATTCAAAGACTGGTCAAAACCCCAATGGGAGAAATTTACCCTTAAACCTTCTGCACTCCCAACAAGGCACTGAGAGGTCTAAGTCAGGACGTAAGAAACATCTTTCAAAGCCTCAGGTCCCTTTCCAGGCTACCAACATGGGTGATGTAGAAAGTGTCCTCAATGGTAAGTATAGCAGAGATGGTACTGAAGCAGCTGTATGCTGGATTCTGCTACCAATAGGCACAACTTGTGGCCTAATAAAACTTTGGAGCTGCAATGACCGGTGCTTCACAGTTCTGTAGAGCAGTGTGCAGAGAGCAGTGGCCTTGACCAGAGCAGGTGAATGAGTACCTGCAAAGCATCCAAAGAGGATGTGTCCCTGTTCATTGCAGAGGAGTTGGAACAGATGACCTTTAAGGGTCCCTTTCAACTCAAATGATTTCATGATTCTATGATGTTGGGGTGGCAGTAGCAAGCACATAACTACACTGATGCTTTGCATCTTGATTTCTCTAGAAATGAAAGCACCCTATATAACACCCTCTGCACTCCAAGTGGCTGGTCCACTAGCAGCTCTTGCCATTCAGTTATAAAATAATGTTGTTGCTGCATTGAAATAGGACCTTTTTTTTCCCACATAGCCCAAAAGCTGGGGTTTAAAATTCCTATTGTATGAACATTAATATGAAAAGAATGCTGTCTCCTATTATGGAATTGTGTTATAAAACTGGAATGCCGTCTCCGCCCCGTCTGGCTCTTGCGATCACCCTGGCCTTGCCAAGAATCATCCTGTACTACAGAGCATGTGTGTCTCTCGACGGGAACTGCCTCCTGACTCACAAAGACAAGAGGCCATGAATGTGTAAAGCTGGCAGAGGGTTTTTTCTAATCTGTCGGTAACAATCAAGCAACTTGCTAAATGGATCTGAATTCTGATCCCTGCCCAGTGTGCAGCCTCCCGGCGAGCATGCTGCAGTTGTGCTCCTCTGCTTGTCAAACTGCTTCCTTTGTGTCCTCTAGGAGACCTAGAAGAGTCCCAGCTAAAACACCTTTGAGTGCCCTTCTTGTTGCTGTTTGGGTTTTGAGCAGTGATCAAAAAAACATAGTGCCCATAGTACCCATAGAGCCTTCCTCTCCACACTTTGTGCCTTAGCAGAATGCCTTGAAAAAGCAACGTGCATGAAGGCACTTTCAGGCTTCCTTTGTATGCAGCAGTGCTCATCTCCAAAATCTCTCTTTCAGAGCAGCAATTGCAAAAGGGTATTCCTAAGGCCAAATCCTCACTGCGTGGTTGGAACCAAGCTGCTCTGAATATAGACTGCTTGTAATCCACGGGTGCTTGTTTAATGCATTAGGGATCAATTTCCTTTGGCCATGCCCTGAAAAATCAAGATGCTTTTTTTTTTAATTTTTCAGTGTCCATACTGCTTTACCAGCTTCTTTCTTGTTTGAGATTTTTCTTTCCCCAGCATTTCAAACCCTGAAGTTATCAAATTAGCTCAGGAAATGCCTCTTGGGAGGGCTTTTTCCTCTCCTGCCCGCAGGGCTATATCATTATAACCCAGGGCAAGAACTGGTAAAATTGCTGGGGTATTTTTGAGGGAATGTGTTCAATTACACAGAGCACATTCTAAGCCACACGGCCAAGTCCTCCTCCGCACAGGGATGATGTAAGCGCATCCAGGAAACTTGGGATGCCAAAAATCTCAAACTCTGGAGGAAATATTTGCAGGTCGACATGGCTGCAAATTGGTCAGAGTTTAGCAGCCTTGGGAGTGTTCTACTCACAGCTTCAATCCGAGCCCAGAGAATACCAACACAAATACAGAGATGGTCAGATCTCAGAACAGGACTGTGCTGAGATGCACTCAAATGCAGCTGAAAACATACTTTTTTTTTTTTCCCAGCTTGCACGTCAGAAGGGTGCACAGGGAGAAGTTGTGAGGGTAAGAAGATGAAAGTCGTCTGGAGTTTGCATCAGTGAACCTAAATAAAATATTTGATTAGAGGAATGTAAATGAAAATAGTGTTGTACCAGTCAGACAACACTGGGACACGTGCCAACAGCAAATACCAAGGCAATAGATGGTCAGGAAATATGACACACAGACCCACTTGATTACTTGATAGATGCTTTTTAAAGCCTTTCGTCTGCCTTCATCCAAAGTTATTTCCGATGTGGTTCCCAAAACGAAGAAATCTTTGGCGCAGATAAACAAGACTAAGCTGCCTTCCTCTGCAAGCTAAAGCCAAGATCAGAAAATACAGCAAAAGCAGAGAAAATTAAAACACAGAGGAGGAAATGCCAATCATTTTCCTGAGTAATAAATGCTAGGAGTAGAAATCCAAGGTTCATGGAAGGACCCGCGTCTCTATGGAGCCTGTACATTTCTTCCCTCCATGATTCTCTGAACTCCACAACACTGACAGTTCAGTTTTGTCAATTATGCAACTTCTTAATGCTTTTGTTGCTTTTGTGACATGTCAGCTGAGTGTGCAATCAAACCAAATAAGACTACCATAATAAAATAACCCACATTAACTAATTATCTTAATAACAACTCTGTTTAAAAGTGAGACATCTGATAGGAGAGATAGAAGTAATAATAAAAGGGCACTGTCAACTGCATGAACAGACATGCATTGCTTCCCATTGTGATGCTCCAAGGATATTAACCCCTGAAGTCCTGGAAGAGAAGTCCTGAGAGAAAGCAGATGGTGAGGTTTTCTAGAGACTTTTGAGAAATCCAGACCACTGGGATCAAAATTAGAGAGAAGTTTTGGATAGGAATGAGAAAGGAGACACGCCTAAGATGTATTTCCTCTCTTGACTGAGAGTTGCCCTCTGCAGCAATATATGGGCTGCTGGCAATGAGACGCACCAAAAAATAAACACAAGATTTATGAAGCAGGCTATGTTGTGAACTCAGATTTTGTACATGTAAGGAGGGAAAGGTCATCCCAGGAAATTACATTCCATGAGGCTCCACTGACCTCCAAAGCATGGGAATACCACTGTCTCCACTGTTTGCAAGAGCACCAGCCTCCCAAAAACTGGAGGAAACTCAAACTAATGTATCACCAACCATCATGTTCTTCAGACACAGCACGAGAGCTGGATCAGGACAGCGTCACTCTTGGTGTCTCTTCCTCCTCAGAGTACTTCTGAAATCTTCAAAAACTATTTCCAAGGGTGAAAGTAACATTGCCCTACACACGCATACAATCCATTCCACACTTTGGAGCATGAAATCATCCCTCAGTGGCTGAAAAGTGTCCCAGGTGATGAAACAACAGAGCTGCGTTTGCTAGGGAAACAGACTGAGAAAATCTGAATGCTTCCAACTTCTGTTACACCTGACGCGATCACAAAGTTGCTTCTGCTTCGAAAGCAAAAATAAGAACATGGACCTTCACTAAATGTTCCCCTCTATAATCAGACAAAGACATGAAGTGTCCAAAGGTCAAGGAGTAGCTCATAGCTGCCTTTCTTCACTGACTATGGGGGGAGCTTAGGGCAATAATCATAAAGGCGAGCATTGGCCTGGGAAGGCTAGTCTCCACAGGTTCCCTTTGTAGTCCATGGAAGGTGAGAGGCAGCTCTGGCAGCACCTAGTAGCCCTGCACATCTCCTGCTGGAAGTCACCATTCTTCCAACTCGGTTCAAAGAGGGAAGTGAGGAGAACATCCTACTTGGACCAAAGGTGATCATTATGAATAGCAGCCTCAGATATTTATTTACATCCATTATGTCAGTTCATAAAGATACCTCAGGCCCCAAATCCAGCCCACAGTGGACTGAGCTAAGGATGGTCATTTATGAGCTTATCAGCAGGAATAACTAATTTGTATACGTGAGTTTTTATTTGGTCAGCTAAGTATCAGACTGTGCATCACATTCCATATTTCTACAAGATCCCATGTAATAAAATTTCTAAGTGTTCAGATTTCTTTCTGCAGCTCCTGTTTTTTCCTGTCTTTCTGTTGGCTTGCACTAGTGGCATGTTCAGTACATGCATTGTGTCTAAAGTGGATTTGCTGTAGCTGGTAGTCAGAAGAGGAAGGTAAGGTGTCTGTGCAGCATTGCCAGTGACACTGAGTTGTACCTAGCTCTGATTGCCCACATTCCCACATTTCCTGCTTGCATTTGGTGTGTTTCAAAAAAAAAAAAAAAAAAAAAAAAAAAAAACAGGATCACAGGATCCAGGATCTCCTCCTGATTCAGACTATTCTCCAGCAGGTGATTTTATGAACAAATACCTGAGTTATTCCTGTACTCACTGCAAATCTGAATGCCATGAGTGCAAGCCATAAAGAGAAATGAGGTTTTAATAAAACTGAGTTTTTCGTAGGACTTCTGTAAAATAACCTGCTCAATCTCTTCAACCTAACCCACATTCTGGGGCTTTCCCACAACCAGAAACATCAGTGCACTATGCTTCTGAAACTCCTGAATAGGCAAGAGGCTTCCTTCTCTTCCTACAGAGCACTCTTTGTTATGGTAAATGAAACAGGCTGGAGGAGCATTTATCTGCCTGCTCAGGACTTTCATAAGCACACTCATCCTGTTTGTAGCAAGGAGGTCCTGGAGTCCACTGTGAGGCCAGAAGAGCTGCAAGACCACCTGCAGCCACCACCATAGTGCAGTGTCTGCATGAAAACACCCTTCTAGGAACACTCTTTGGATGCACAGGTGGTTATGGCACTGGGTCCATTTGTGATCTCACCTGCTAACCTTCACAGTGCCTCTACCTCCTGTGAGATGCCCACCAGGAGTGGGTTGGTTATGTTACACTTCTATCTCCACTGGATAAAAAAATCTGGAGCTGCAACTCACAGCTCTTTAATTTAAACCAGGAAAGAGCAAAAATAAGCATGGGTCTCATCCTTGAGTGCTGAGAGAATCCATGTAGGAGTGGATGTGTGGAGGAGAAAAGCCACCTCAGATACAGTGTGAACTGAGTAAGAGGACTGGAGCTTGCTTGCCCAGACAGAATTTTTCAGTCTTCCCTGGGTTCCACTGTCACATCGACCTGAGGGTTGTTTACCATGTTCAGAAAGCACCAGGAAATGGAGATGTCTAGTACCAAAAATAAAGCCAACCCCCAAGAATTGCAGCTCCAAAAACTTCTGTCATGCTCCAGGCTCTATTTCAGGACATTCTGGAGATATACTGTGATGGAAGTGTATAAAAATACATACGTGCAGAGAAGTCAAGGAGTTAGAAGTTTTGTAATATAGATATGGCCCATCCCTCTCCCCATCACACACACACACACACACACACACACACACACAGCTCCTCATTAAATGGGTGCAGCAAAGACCTCACACCTTGGTGACAAAGGAAGAGTAGGTCAAGTATCATAGAGCTCTTTCTCTCTAGAAAGGCATCCCTCCAAAACTTGCCCCATTAAGATGGGGTCTGAAATTTTTACTGCCATTCAGTACCAAAATGTCTTTTTTAGAAGAGAGCTTCTTTTAAAAGACAGCATGGAGAGTTCTGTCTCTTCCACCTCCATTTCTTCCATTCACAGTGTCCCCAGCAAAGGGATAACCTTCCCATGATGACAACAGCATGATGTCACATGCAACACCAAACAAGGAAAGCACTTGCCCTGTTGACAACTGTCTCTTCACATCATTTAGAAGTTGGAAATGGAAAACAGACATACTAACAACTAGAATGTCTTTAGCAGACCAGCTTTCCTTCCATGGAAAGCATCTTGGAGCTCTTTCTCTAGACCAAAATTAGGTGCCTCATTTACCTTTCTTTTCTTTTAAGATCTGAACTCAACAGGAATCTTTACACTCCAGTGACTGTGATTTGAAGTCATTAAGGCTGCATGTGTTTATGTGATGTTGAACTGCATTGCAAATCAGTCAACACCAGAGCCAGTACACTTTTCTGCATGTCTCAGAAGTGTGGATTTATAAATCCTCTCATGGAAAAGGTCAGTCACGGAGAGAATAAATATGGTAAGTGTAGTTTACTCCCACCAGAATTAGATTTATTCGTACCTAGTAATTAGCTTTAGTTATACAAAACACAACCGACAGGCAAGAAAAAAGGAATCACTGATAACACTACTTGTGGAAAAACAATGGCATGAAAGTAGAAATCTCCCCTTAGTCCACCAGAGTCTATATATGGACCATCTCCATAAGCACTGACAACCCAGTTCCTTCCAGTTAAATGACATCAGGAAAGTACTAGAAATAGTGTGGGGCCTTTTTTCATTGCTACTTATGGCTAACTGATGTAATGCCAAACTGTTTATCACCATAATCCCATCCTACATATCCTAACCACTGAGTCAGTATTTAACTGAATCTCTCAAACCAAAACAGTTGTACAGTGAACACTGCATGTGGTTTTCATCTTGTGGGTTCAAAAGATTTAAACGATTATTACTTATATTACTTATATTACTCTAACAACGTGGTTCAGGGCCCCTTGGCTGGCCCTAGTCATGATCATTGTGCTGGGACATGGATAAACATGAAATAATGATGCCTCACACCATAAATAGCTTATAACTTAATTCTCAGGCAAAAGGTAGGAGCTGGACACCATGAGATTCAAAGACAGAGAGAACTCAAGGAATCAGGAGACTGGCTTCAGCCACTATCTATTTCCAACATCACTGTGTTTATCAGAAGTTTGAAATGTCTGATTGCTTGGAGAAAACAGCCTGCAAAACACAGCTGAGAGTTTCTTGCATTCATTCTATTATATATAAGATGAACTGCTGTTGAACTTCAGCACATGCTAGTCAGCACATGCTTATACACGGCACGTCAGAAGTTAACCTTCTCTCTGAAATCTGGTCTTTCTGCAGGGAACATACCTCTGGTGTTCAGATCCATGATCTGCTGCACGTTACCAAGATCTATAGTACAGACCACAGTGGAAACTCAGCTTACATCTGCCTCACGTTTCTTTCAAGTCTGGACTTACCTCAACAAGTAGGGAGTCAGTGAGGGTGCCTGGAAGCTCTGCAATAACTATTTGGATCATTTCTTTTTTCTGAAGAAATGAAGAAATGGTGCCTGTCTGAAGAGGATTTAGACATAAGAGGACAGGCATAATTTGAAGTGACCAGAATAAGTAGGGTTCATGGATACACTCACACTTTTGAGTGGAGACCACAAAAACTGCAGTTTCTGGCCCAAATCTGCTCTGAGAACCAGACGCACGCAGCTCTCATGCTGTTAAGATCTCATCAGAGATGAGAAACCACAGCATGTCCACTCCTATGTGGATCCAGTCTGACTGATCAAACACAGGCTGGCTGAAGACAGCAGGCATCCTGAAAAACGTAAAGTAGGGATTCGTCTGACCTAAATGTGGCCATATAAAACACTAGGTGCCCAGACTTAGCCAGCTGTCCATCCTTTCCTTATAGACAATGGCAGGAGGCATGTCTAGGGGATGAGTCATCCCACTCTAACATAAATACCTACAGCAGATGGAAAGAGTCAGCTTCCAGCAAGACCCATCTCTCCCCACTACCTACATAGCAAGCCCACACCAGCAATTTAGACCAGGAACCCAACTGCACGATGCATAATGTGGAATAATCCCACCCCAAATTACCCCCTTGAGCAGGGCTTCATGTCCTTGGCAGAAAGGCAGCGTAGGCCTTTCTCAGCACAAAGGGGAACGTCACACAAACCAAGCCACAAACAGACAAGCTGTGGCCAATCCAATGCAGGTAATGCAGGCAGAAAACACAGGGGCAAGATGTTTGAACATGCCTAAGCCTTCCCTCAGGCCTACTTTTCACCACCTGGAGTGCTAGATAGTGAGAAAGGTGTCCTGTGAGGAAGCTCAGGCCCGGGACACATGGATCCAGTGTGTGTCAGGCATTGGAGGCAGGATGAGATCTGGGGCAAGGGAGGGATGGGTGGCTATCGCGTCTGCCTGGCACAAACAGGTTACGCTCTTCCTGACAGCAATGGGTGTGCCCTCAGCTCTCATCAAAGCTTGAGGCTGCCCCGGGCAGTGCAGTGCAGAGAGAATGACAATGAATGTGAGTAATTCTTGAAATTTGTGGGAAGACTATTCAGACGTCTGACTTCCTGCTTCTGCATGTACAAAGGAGATGTTTTTGTCTAAAGGAGTGGAAACAGCATGTGGCAGCATATGCTGATATGAGACTTCTTGTGCAGAGGGTTATAAGCATCGAGGGAGGAGGAGAGAGAAAACATGGAGCACTCCATGAGCATGCAGGGCTGAACCGCAGCAGCACTGACCCAGTGCAGAGAGGGAAGTAAACCATGGCCTAGAAGGAGTTGCTTTTCTATAGGAATCCCCCCAGGAACAATGGGGAACCAGCCACCAAAGCAAGACTGAGTCACTGCTCGTTTCCCATGGTGGTTCTAGTCTGGGGAATCACATGCCTACCCCATTCTCAAGGGCAGATTGCATTATTTCAGCCCAAATCAAAAGCCTATTCGTAAAGGTTAATCTGGATGGCAGCATCAGCTTTATAAAACAGTTGATCATTTAAACATCATCAGAAGTTTCTCAGCAGAGTTTGAAAGGCTGCAGCAAAGGAAAACATTTTGCTTTAAATGGAGCCAAAGAATTAAATAGAATTTCTGTGGAAGCTATTTGCTGTATTCTCCTGGGCACCATAGGAAAAAGGAGAACATTTGAGGTTAACAACAGTATTACTTTTTACAATCTGAGTGTGCAGAATCTCTTCCCAGCAACTGGAGCCACTTTAATATGAAATGCATCATTAGAGCAATAGAGCCCTGGTGATGGATGACACTGAGAGATCACCGGAGTAACCCTGATGAGAGCTGGTGCTCAGAGAACGCACCACATTCATTTATAAGGCTGTCAGGATTGCTCTGGGTTTATTTTTAACTAAAATATCCAGGCCTTCAGCAATCCATGCCAGGGATACCCTGACTCTGCAGAATGTGCCGAGCAAGAGCAGCAGCATATGCTTTTGTTTTCATCAACCGAAGGTTTCAAGTTAGGACCATTCAGCACTAAATGAATGGCCATTTTTTTCCCACCTCTTCTTTAAGTTGACCATCAAGAAGCCAAGATCACATGCAGTGTTTGTTACGGTTGTACTGAATCACAGAGTGGGTAAGGATTTAGAGAGAGATAATCGATTTGTTTGATGTCCCTTATCCCAAAGCAGGATCTTATCTATATGTAAAATATCTCAGTGTATATATCTCTTTAGTTCAGGAACATATTAATACCAGAGAGATGGACAGGCCACGTTTCTGTATTGCTTTCAGAATTCCCTTCTGCCTACAGCAGATGGGACATTCCAGCCTGTCAGCTACTGCAACTCAGCCATCAGTATCCAGGAGATCTGCTTCACTGGGACAGTGAGAAATCTTGTATAGGTGTAGTACAAGTGCCTTGACAACTGCACAGCAAGGGAGCAAATAAAAGCTGGGAAAGAAAATGGGAAAAACAAACAGCTGCTCCTCAGCTCATGGCACAGGGAAAACACAAGAGGCAGTAAATGTTTGTTGATTTAAAAGCCCCGCTGATTTCAAAGTGACCAGCTGCCAGCAAGTGTTGATTTTTGGGCCATTTAAGCAATTTTCAGATGGTGACACAAATGTATAAATTGCCTTGGGGACCGACTGGCAGCTCTCTTGTATAGTAAGGAGTCACTTACTGGAACACAACATATTGCAAGTGACAAGCAGAGAAGTCTCTTTGCAGAGCACAGTCAGATGGTAGAAAGGATAGACCCAGGACAAGGGTATTGTGACAACTGAAATACCAGTTCATCATATCCACACACAGCTGTGGCACTCCCAAGAGGAAGAGAAAACTTCAGAGGGCCAAAGCTCTGTGGGAGAACTGGTATCTACAACTTACACACACAGCTAAAACAGTGGCTGTTATTTACATGGACCAACCAGTCTGCCACAGCCATCCATTTAGTCCCTGGGAGAGGAGCAAGGTGGATGTACAAGGCCATTTAGATCCAAGTCCACTGAAAAATAGAGCCACCTTGGAGATAAAGTCTAGTCAGCAGAAGCAAGAATGGAGACCTGTCTAGTTTGTCATCAGTAAAACCTCCATCAGATTGTTTAGAATCAGCACAGTATGAAGAATGCTTCAGTTACCAAGTAATGCTGCCTTCTTTGCATGCTCTTGACCTCCCAGCTCAATTGTTCATCAGCTGCCAGGAGTTAGACTGTGGACTCCATAGGCTCTGTGATCCCTCAGGAGTAGGGGCAGCCACAAGTTTGCTAGTAGGAGTGGAAGGAATAACTGGACACATGCTGTAGGGACAGCATGTCCCTGCTCAGCTGAGATTTTTAGGTAGGATTTGTCTTTCTCAATTTAACATGCCAGCACCAAAGACTCCAGTGGTGTTGCATCCCTTTATAACCACTGGTAGTGAAATAGATCATTTCTAGCATGCAAGCCACCTGGTCTGCTTTGGACATCTGTGTGAGAATGTGATAAATTGTACCCAAGAGTTAATATTTCTCTCCACAGACAGTAACATAGAAGTCAGAGGTACTTGTGGGAATGCAATAGCAGGAGCAAGGCCCACCCAGATCTGTAAAGCATCTGGGTATTTTTGGATTCGTGAGCTGCTGAGGATATACATACTTGAACCACTTCATAAACAGGTGGGAGTGAAATAGCTAGCAAGTGCAAGAAAGATTTGGTGTCTATAGGTGATTTCTACTTCGTGGTGATATAAATGGTGAAAACAGTTGTTACATAAGCAAAATCTTTCCAACAGATGGCAAGAAAAAGATACATCTAGCAGTAAAATAAAAGGCAGATATTTGCCAAACTTTATATAAGAGAACCTTAAGGAAGGAAAATGTTCTGGCTTCTGCCCTGTGTGCAGCCAGGAAGCAACTGAAGAAATAGGCTTTGATAACCATATAAATGAAAGCCATGTGTCACTGGAGTAAGTCTGTAGACCTGGAACAGGAAAGAAAAAAAAAAAGGTAAACAAATAAAACAGATGCTCTCATCATGACTGGTTTCTGGTTCAGAGACAGCTCCCCAGCAGTGTGTAACTCTCAGAAAGTAAAGCTAAGAGGAAGTCCAAGTTCCCATGAAGCAAAGGGGAATAAAGCATTGTGCAACAGCTTTTCCAAACCAAGTGTGCATTCAAGCATTGCCCAATCAAATGATAGCCAACAATGTATGCAACAAAGAACTGATTGAATCTTGCTATAAGACACAACCCAAATGACGCTATTAAAAACCTTAATCTTGGAGCTGAAAGAATTGTGGCATGGCTTTTTGTGAGTAGAAGTTATAATGAAGCAGTGGTATTACACACACACACACACAGACTCCCAATTTCTAACACAGAACTGAAGGCTGGAGGAACGGCATGCAGCATCATCAGCCAAGATTTTTCAGACGTAATGAATTTTCTCACACAGGCAACTGCAGGTTAGGAAACCATCCTATTAATTAAAGCTGATGGACAATCCTTTCTTCTCATACTCTAAACATTTTTGGTTAGTAATTTTCAATCACACAGGGTAATCTTCAAGTTTAAAGTCGGATTGGTGAATTTATTAACAAGCAGAACACAAAAAGAACCACACAAAAAAGAACAGATCTATCTGACAAAGTTCATGTAAAAGATAGGACAGCACCAAGCCAAGTGCTCTCCATTAGAAGGTATCCTCAGAGACATCAGGGCTCTGATTCTCCATCCATTTCTATAAGTGACTGAGGAGCATTTCCACTAAAGTCAATGAGAAGAAGCTAAATGCAAGAATAATTGGCATGAACTTATGCTGTGTACTGAACAGCAGTATTCTCACACGAAAGGTGAATGCATTTTGGAAAGGCATGAACTAGTCAGTCACAAGTTACTGGAATCCAGTTGGGGATATGTAGAAGTGCAGAATTTTTGTATGAAGTCACAGGAACTGATCTGAGTCCTTTCAAATCTAAGAACTTATTGCGTGACCTAGATTCAGGAGAAGACAGCAAGATGTTGTATTAAAAGATGAGCATGTGCATGTGCATGACGACACTGCCAAGACCCAGGATCCTAGTGAAATTCAAAGCCCCCAGCCTGACGCTGAGGGTCAAACTGTGCCCTCTTCTGAGAAGCGATCCACTGGCACCAGCTTGCAGGGCTCCTCTGTAATTCCTATTGTATCCTCACTTACCTGATGCCAAACCTCTTAGAGTCATCTCGATCCATTTAGAATTGGCCTTATGAAAGTGATATTTGAAGAAAAACAGCATTTTAAAACAATCCATGCTGCACACATGAATAGTGCTGAATTTCAGGCAGTTTGTTCTTTCTTTTTCTCTGCAAACAGAAAGAGTTTAAATTTCTTTTGGTAATAACCCCTTTTGACTTGCCCACATGTAGACGGTAATTATTACTGCTTTTTACGGCTAGGGTATTTTAATCCCAACACATCTCATTCCCTCTCCCACATAGCCTGTCTTTGAAGCAACAATAACAAGTACCAGCTTCCCTAGGCCAGTTTGCAAATTTGCCTCACGGCTAAAACAGTCAGAGCAGACTTAGTAGGTCAGAATTGGATTTCCCAAATATGAACCATTCCAGAAAAAGCCTTTTTCTTATTGTTAACTTATTAATCAGTACAGAGGGAAAAAAAAAATAAAAAGAAAAAAGAAAAAAGAAAAAAAAAAAAAAAGAAAAGAATTAAAAAAAAGAAATGCTGGGGGGTAGATGTACTCCTGTGTGAATTACATATGGAAAATAACTGCCCAGCATGCTCTGGCTTCAAGGAAGTCAATGTGAGCTTTTTCATGAGCTGCAGCAGAGCCTCGATTTCATCCACTGCTCCCAATCCTCATCTCATGTGTCATCATTCATCGGTAGCAGCAAAGAGTTCACCACCAGGACTCCCATTACCATATAAAATATCTAGGGAAGCTGAGGTGTCTCTGTAGGGATCTGGCAGCCTCACAGGGCTCATCCAGATTTGTTTGCTTTTAATTACCAGTACAGTCAAGGGCACTAGAAGCTGTGTGGAGTCTGGGAAGAGTCTGTTTTGGTTTTCCTCAGACACATTATCCAAGCAAAGCCCTGGCAGCTCAGTAGCAGTACCCAGCTGAGGAGCTCTACTGGGGGGGGTCCAGGTTTCCTACTAAACAGTAGGTGAAACTACTGCTTCCTCCCATCTCCCTGGGGAGTGTATCTTCCTGCAGATCCAAGGATACTCATCCAGGCCTTTTTTTCTTAGGCGCAGGGTAAAGCTACTACTGCTTCTGTGCTGTTAGCCAGTCCCCAGCCAGATGTGCCAGCTGTGACACAGCCACATCTGCCCTCAACTTTTCTCATAAACATTTTGGCACAGCAAGCTCACTGAGTACAAGCGGTTCAATCTTCTACAATCAGACTCTAGTTAAAGCGCCCCATTCAGCCTAAGCTGAAGCATTTTATCTTTCCATTTCCTAACACAGCAAAACTTTCCCAATGACAAGCCCTAACAGCTGATATGAATTTTGCTCTGATGCCGCAGGAAAAGCAGTTTCACAGAAAGAAGGTGCCTGAGCTGCTTCATTCACAATTGCCCCTTGAGCCCACAGGCCCTCATGCTGACTGGGAGTGACACCTTTAAGAGCCAACACTGAAACCCACAAGGAACTAACAGACTGCAGCCTAAATCTGTGATATTGTCAACCCAAAAGGCATTTCAGCAGTTTTTGATTTGGTATTTATTTTCATTCTTCTCTTGAGTCAGTGGCTTGTTTCCTTATAACGCCTTGAGAAAAGGCTTACTTGTGTAATGTCTACAAACCTAAAATAACAGGGAATATTTAAAATGAGGTAGAAGGCAATTTAAAGCCCAGCTAGAACTCCTCTGCTGAAATCTCTAATGGTAGGAGAAACGTGCATTTCCAACACATAATTAGGAAGAGACAAATAGAGGGTGTGGAGTCTTACTATGGAATGTTAATTACAAGCAGATCCTGAATCCCCAGGTTGAGTTCCAGCCAGCTGAGGACACACATTGAAATGTACTTAGTGATATACTCATTTCTGCTTAATTACTTCTGAGACAAAGTGCTCACAGCCAAAGGATATTTCTTTAGGATGCCAAGGATATCTCTGAGAAGGACTGATAAATGTAGAAGATACATGAAGGCATTTCAGTCCACCTACTTGCCAATTAAGGGCATTTCACAACGACATTTTTGTAGTGCTCTGCGTTGTCCATTTTTAATGTCCCAAGTGATAAGTTTTCCGCCACTTCCTTTGGAAGATTAGAGAAGTTTTTCTTACAACCAGGACTTTTCCCTCCTGTGATGGCCAGCCTGTATGGTCTTCGTTTTTTAATATAGTTCAGCCACTTCTTTCTGCAAAAAAACCTACTGTAAATAATTTTTCTCTCACCTTATTAACTGCACCCTTTTGGCAAACAAAGAAGTTGCATTGAAAAGGATATCTAAGATGGCATTTTGTTTGAATCACACCCGGTCTTTTCCAGGCAGGGATGCTGGAGCAGCAAGCAGCCAGAGCAAAATACCTGCGTGGGAAAACAGAAAAGGTTCCATACAAACTGCACCATTTTCTTCTGTATTTCTAGTGTCTGAGAGCCCCATATCACAAAATGGGTGCAGTGCTTCAGATCATGCAGGGCCAAGTTGCAGATGGCAGCTGGTGAGGACTGGCAACCAAGCTATTCATCCTCACCTCAGAACTGGGACCACAGCCCCTTTAAAGCACACTTCTAGATAGACCCTAAAGATGTAGATGATGTGCCCAGATAACCACTACATCTGGATGAAGGACTGATGGAGAAGCTGCGCTGCAGTGTCAATCTCAAACTGAGGTACAAAATTAATGGTGTGAGCCTCAAGTGCATGGTATAGTCCATTCCTCTTGCATGTGTGCCATTCCTCTTGCACACAGATTCAGAATGTTTCCCCCTCTGATGAAAGATAACGGGGAGCTGGCTTCCTCAGACATAGAAAAAGCTGAGCTCAGTGAGTGCTTTGTCTCAGTCTCCACAGGTGGTCAGGCTTCCCAGGACCATGAGCCTCTAAATGAGGGTGTTCCACTGTAACAGTGGAAAAAGTCCGAGACCTCCTCATGAATTGAATGTGTATAAGTCCATGGGGTCAGATGATATCCATCCTAGGGTTCTGAAAGAGATGGTTGATGTGGTTGCCAAGCTGCTCTCCATCATATTTGAAAAATCATGGCTGTCCGGTGAAGTCCCCAGTGACTGGACAAGAGAAACATTGATCCCATTTTTAAGAAAGGGAGAAAGGAAGACCAGGAGAACTACAGGCCAGTGAGCCTCACCTCTGTGCCTGGGAAGATCATGGAGCAGATCCTCCTAGAAGCTATGTTAAGGGACATACGAGACAAAGAGGTGATTCAAGACAGCCAGCATAGCTTCACCAAGTGCAGATCTTGCCTGACAAATCTGGTGGCCTTCTATGATGGAGTGACAACTTTGGTGGACGGGGGAAGGGCAGTGGATGTCCTCTACCTGAACTTCTGCAAGGCCTTTGACATGGTCCCTCACCACATCCTTCTCTCTACATTGGAGAGGTGTGGATTTGAAGGATGGACTGTTTGATGGATTAGGAATTGGCTGGCTGGATGCAGCCAAAGGGTCGTGATCAATGGTTCTGTGCCAGGGTGGAGGCCGGTCACAAGCAGTGTCCCTCAGGGGTCGGTCTTGGGGACCAGTTCTCTTCAACATCTTCATCAATGACACAGACAATGGCATCGAGTGCACCCTCAGCAAGTTTGCAGATGACACCAAAGCAGAGAGCTGCGGTTGATATATTGGAAAGAAGGGAAGCCATCCAGAGGGACGTGGACAGGATGGAGAACTGGGCCCATGAAAACCTAATGAGGTTCAATAAGGCCAAGTGCAGGGTGCTGCACTTGGGTCAGGGCAATCCCTGGTATTTATACAAACTGGGGGAAGATCTTCTTGAGAGCAGCTCTGCAGAGAAGGACCTGGGAGTCCTGGTGGACGAGAAGCTGGACATGAGCCAGCAGTGTGCGCTTGCAGCCTGGAAGGCCAACTGTGATCTGGGCTGCATTAAAAAAGGGGTGGCCAGCAGGGAGAGGGAGGTGCTTGTCCCCCTCTACTCAGCTCTTGTGAGGCCCCATCTGCAGCACTGCGTCCAGGCCTGGGGCCCCCAGTACAGGAAGGACGTGGAGCTCTTGGAGCGGGTCCAGAGGAGGGCACTGAGATGATCAGAGGGATGGAGCACCTCTCCTATGAGGAAAGGCTGAGGGAACTGGGCTTGATTAGCTTGGAGAAGAGAAGGCTCCAGGGAGACCTCATTGTGGCCTTCCAGTACTTGAAGGGAGCACATAAACAGGAGGGGGAACGGCTGTTTATGAAGGTGGATTGTGATGGGACAAGGGGAATGGTTTTAAACTGAGACAGGGGAGGTTTAGGGTCGATATTAGGAGGAAGTTTTTCACACAGAGGTGGTGATGCACTGGAACAGGTTGCCCAAGGAGGTTGTGGATGCCCCATCCCTGGAGGCATTCAAGGCCAGGCTGGATGTGGCTCTGGGCAGCCTGGTCTGGTGGTTGGCGACCCTGCACATAGCAGGGGATTGAAACTCGATGATCACTGTGGTCCTTTTCAACCCAGGCCATTCTATGACACGATATAAGTCACAGAGAACTTTGCCCTGTTGCCCTCATCCTCTTTCCTACCTTATGCTTTTCTCTGTGAATTGTTCTGCTGCATTTGACAGGGCTGTCAGCATGATAAGACAGGGTCAGGCTCAGACCTCTTCTTAGTCAAAGGAAATATGCAGCTTTCTCATCTCAAAATCAGATAAATCGAAAGTGCCAGTGCCCCAGCAGCCATAGAGGCAGCTGTCTGTAATTGGATCAGAAGTCAAGTGGGGGAATCATATCCTACGTGATCGAAGTGCAGTGTCAATTGATTGCCATCCAGTAAACAGCAGAAAAAAATCCAGGCAGTTTATGTGTCTCACACAAGCATCACAGAGCTCATCCAGTAGTCAGGATCTGGAAGTAACCACCAGAATCTTAAATCCATTTGAAGACAGCGTGTTTCCAGAAGCTGACAAAGCAACATCTTGGAAGCACAATGTGTGATGGCTCAGCTGGCATGATGAACAAGGTACAAGATAATATTGCACATTGCCCAGTCCTCCTGAGAATCAAAGTGTACAGGCTAAGGATGCCCCCATGCACTTGTGATCATCCAGGTGAGGAGAACACTCCCTCGGGGTGTGCAGATTTGCATTGCTGCCTGTTTGTGCTGGTTGATAACAGACATCCAGAGGATGCAACTGTCTGTCATGTACGCAGCTGCTTGGCTTTGGAATAAGTGCAAGCTCAAATATCACTAGGGGAAAAAAAGCAGACAGTTGGAAATTACTAAAAAAAAAAAAGAAGGAAAAAAAAAGAGAGAGTAAGAAGAAAAAGTATAGTGTGGATTTTAAAAAAATTATTATCAGTGCTTACTCTAAATCCGCCACCTCTTTATTCCCAACATCTCTTGAGCAAGATGATACTGACCCTGATGTCTGAGTCATATGCCACAGTCATCTCTGAGATTCATACCAAAGAGGCAACAGAAAACATCTAAACAAAGCTAGAGAGGACACTGTCTTTTTAGCCACGGAGGCCAATCCCAAATCCCACTGACAACAGTCTTCTGTTCCACCCACAGAGGCAGTAATGAGTCTGAGGCAGCACAGAAAAGAAAAATTGGGATCTGAAAGTTAGAGAAGCAACTCGGTATGGATACGTTCCTTGAACTGAAAAACTCTGAGGAAAAAAAGAAAAAAAAACAACATTGAAATTCATGCAGACCTCACCCACAAAAGGATAAACCCTTCTTCACAGGAATGGCCCCTCTGGTGCAGGAATAGTTTTCAGCCCTGTCACTTCTTTACTTTCCCAGCGTAGTTTAATTGTGCTCAGTCTGGGCCCATGTCTCACAGCAGCCAAGCTTCCCAAATTATTTTATGACTGTTGTTGCACATGCCAGGCAAATGGAACAACAGAGCCTCAAAGAGGAATTGCAGTACAAAACAGAGATAGGACAAAGAGCATAAAAATTTAGAAAGACAGATTACCTTCAGTGTGGTGGGTTATGTTGAACAACTGAAAAGATCATGCAAAAAAGTCTAGGTAAGCTTAACAGGACAAGTTGGAACACCCGATGTAGTTCTCTTTCCTTTGACCAGTTCACAGTAGCCCAGAAGTTAGAAAGCTTCCTACTGATGATTTCCTATTAGCATGTCTCCAGGCCATTACCCAGTCCTTTACTGTAAAGATATATGAACCTTGAATGATAGACCTCTCCATATCCAACAAAGTCTTTTAGTACAAATTTTCTGAGAAGTTATGACACTATTCTCCCTTGACAAGAGGCAAGTTGGTCTTAATGAACTTCCACCACTGATTTCTGCTAACCTATCTGAACTTCCTTTAAAATCCAGAGAGAACCAAGGGCATGAGGGGATACATACAGGGGATGAGATGACATAGTCTGTCGGTGGAGCTCCTTACAAAGGAAATGATATGCGGAGAGGAGAAAGGTGTTGTCTGTGTGACATTATACTTCTGACAACAATACTGATCCACACTAGATGTCAGTAGTTCAAGTTCTTCATGTGTTCATGATTCCTGGCTCATCTGCAATATGCTCTCCTAGTCATACCTGGTTGGGACAGCTAGGAAATATGAAGATGACACATTCTGCTGTTTAACTTCTAACTAAATTGTTCCTGTTCACAATAGCCTAGATCATAAGTTGAATATCTGCACTTTGAGTAAAATGGAGTAAAAGCAGAGGACTGAGTTCAGCATAGGGGAGCCAGATATGCCAGTGCACCTAAAAAAGCTGATTTAGAGATTAGGTTCCAGGACATAGGAACAAATACATGTTCTCATGCAGCTGGTTAACAGGCAACATGCAGAAAAATGCTAATGTTTGGCAGGCAAAGTAAGCCAACGCTGAAGGAATGAGATGTGCTGTTAGTTCAGGGGTCACTACAAAGACCTATTTCTGGATCTATTTGGAGGACAAACTTAAGTGCCAGATTTTTTGAAGAACAGTTTTGCGTACACATTCCTGAAGAGACTGAGAGCGGACTGTGTTGGTTTATATTTGCCTACATGTCTTGGTGGATCAGCTGAAGAGCAGAGAACAGAAATACGGTCTTTGTGTCAGAGGAGCAGATGGAAACAATGGCCATTTGAGAGTTTTGTCATTTGCCAGCTTTTAAGACACACAAGCGTTCAGAGTTTCCCATCTCCAGCCTCATGTCAGAAGGCCTGCCAATAGATCCCCTCTGAGGAGGACCATTCAAAAAGTTACCAACCAAAGAAAGTGGATTTTTCAGCTTAACAGATACATGCACAGCATCTGTTTTCCCAATGAAAAACTGAAAACGTCAAGAACAGAAAACCTGCCAACCCAAAAGTGCCAAACTCAAAAAGCTCTTGGTCCAAACCCAGAAATTCTTTACGGAAAATATACTGAAAAAAAATTGCATCAATTTTTGCCAAAACTCAGAGAAAACCCACACCAACTTGTGTTACTTCAGTGGGTTTGTTTGGTTTCAACCAAAAGCCAAAATTTTATTCACAAGCTGATTCTAAGCAGCTCTCCTGCTACTCACAGAAATTACTGCAGCTTCAAGCAAGTCCTTCAGGTTAACACTAAGAGAAGTAAACACACTGAAGAGGTGAAACTGAGAGAATGAAACGCTGCAAACTCTCCCGTGCTTTAACATTTGTCCTTGACCTTTTAACAGAGCAGTAAAGGAAGGAAGTGGAAGGGACAGAATACCATTAGTGTTATTTTATACTGAAGCCGATTTTCCTGAGTTCGTGACCAGTGCTTACTCTGAACTTGTGTAAGGAAGGCTGGGCTTTGCTCTACAGTAGCAAGAGACTCGTTAAAAAAAAAAAAAAAAAAAAAAAAAAAAAGCCAGCTTGTTACTCTTCATGATTTGCCTTCCCTTCCCAAACCTGAATTCTGTCTCCCCAGGACTTAGACTCAAGTATATACCCCAGCAATACCTGAAATCTATTGTAGGGATCACTATGGTATGCAGTGAGTCCTTTCTCATCTGCCTTCCCAAACTGTGGTTTCCCTGAATGTCATCTGGGTTTAAAATCCCCAGGTAAGCTGCAGCAGGTATCAGTGGTATATCTCTAGATGCAGCATCAAAAACAAGCTCCCCAGTTGTGCAGAGTCTGTGGGAACACAAAAGTGACCCATGCTCCTTATTTGCATCCTCCCTTGTGATTTCTCTCTTGCTTCCTTTATCTGTTTCAGAATGACTCAAGCAACAGCACTCAGTCATCGAAGATGAAGCGTTGCCTGGTCAGGCTGTATCGTAATGTCTGGTCTCACAGTGTTTGCACAGTAAAGCACTTGTAGCAGTAATGCTTATGTAGAACAGTGTTTCACTTTGCAAAATTAAGAAAATACAGATTTACCTCTGCTTGAGCAGCTTTAATCCTTTTCTTTCTGATTCAACCCTCTGATGCATAGCATGAAGCTGGGTTTGCCTTGGCTTGTACAGCTGATGACACGCTTCTCTCCTTCGTCCTGTAGGAGGGCAGAAGCGGTATCAGGGAACTCAAACGAGTCACAAGAATGTTGTGCCACCACTGCGCAGATGGGATGTGTCTGTAGCAATAAATTTAAAGCATGTGAGACCTCTTTCCATCCCACCAGGCGAAGTGGTATGGACTGGCTCATACACTGACCGCAGCTCCGTCAAAACCTGCCTATGACCATCCCACTGAGTGCTCTGCCATGGGTTCTTCCTGGGATACAACTGGTGCCCAACTGGCATTATGAGACAGTGATTTATCCTGCATAATCCAGTCCCAAGTGGTGTTCCTGTAGCACGGTGCTGAGTGCAGCAGGCCATAAATGCATGGATCCCAAAGGGGTGGCACATCAGAGCTAAGGGAAATCTGGGGAAATGCTGGCTCATATCCGGGGCATGCTGAGACAAGTCATCCCAAGCTTGTGCTGTGCAGTGTGGGCACCCTCAGTGATTCCATGCCACTTTAAATACCACCACGTGGGGTCATCCAGAAGGAAAGACAACACTATCAAAAATAAAAATCAACCCGACATCCAAAGAGAAGAAGCCTGACTGAAGCACCGAGGTTTGAGGTGATCTTGAGCCAGGTTTTGTTTTGCTTTTCCCTCTCTCTCAGAACATGAGAGTAGCTTAATTTAAAAACATATATAAAACTAAACAGTTTTTGTTCTTGGTTATCTCTTCTTAATTCTTCTGGCCAGGCTTGTCGTATCACTGCTTAGTCTTATCCAACAAGAACTGAATTTAGATATTTCTCATTTTCCAGTTTTCCTCTTCAATCTCCTCTGCCTTTGAGCAGTCAGGTAACATCACGGTTCTCTCCTACTCAGAAAGACTCAGTTTATCCAAAAACTTTTTTCTGTGTACAGTGCTTGCCATAGCACCCTGCTGTCACTGACAACACAATACTGCAAAGGTGTGCAACCACTTACCGTATATTAACAGATCCCAGAAGAAATTATTTTCCTGTTTGCATACAATGTGTCTTGCCCTCTGACCTCTGTATTGCATCAGAGCTGCCAGTGAAATGTGGAGCAAACTGTGTGTTATGAGGTTCACAGTCCAGCCACGTCACTGCACGAATGGCATTCCCAGACAGATCATCCTCTTCAAAATGTAAAATTGAAAACAACAATCTGTTTTAAATCTCTTAAAATATATGGATATTGAAGATCTCAAGGGAAATATTAAAAACTAATTTTCAGCACTGAAAGCAATGTTTCCTGCCTGACCTCAAAGCAATACGAATGGAGCAGGAAGTTACTCTGAGATGATCTACCAAGGCTATCTTTACACGAGGCTTCTTTACTTAACCTGAGCCACTCAGGTTTCCAATCCCATAAAACTACTTTTTGTGTTGGAAAGCAGTGCAGAATTTCATAGAATCGTAGAATTGTGGAATGGCCTGGGTTGAAAAGGACCACATGATCATCTAGTTTCAACCCCAGTTTAATTAGTCTAAGGCACTACCTATCCCAGCTTACTTTGCTGGACTAAATGGAGCCAAGTGTGATAAAAAGAGCAAATCCCAAGTATTTATCTCAAACCTCAAACCTCATCCTCAGTGAAAAAGGATCTAAGTAGCTCTGCTAGACTTGTGAGAATCTACAACCCGATTATCTAAATACCTTTCCCTAGAATATATATATCTATATAGAAATCCACAAAATAAATGCTCTGTCAGACAGTAATATTAATATTGTATCTTTAAATTAAATGATAACTGTCTCTACTGACCTAACAAGAAAATGATGTCATATGTGGTTTTGTGTAACTACCAACATTGCCTCTTTGCCAGAACCTGGCTGTGCCCTGGGTTTTTGATACATTAAGGGAAGGGGGGTGAAAGGTACTCTCATAGGACCAGTACATTACATGGCTGGGTGCTCCTGAAGTAGGTGCTCCTAAAGTGTAGATGGAAAACCAGGAAGCTGCTGTATGTCCTGGCAGAAGAAGTCCGTGTGCGTCCCCCTCCAAAGCATGAGGGTGTTCCAGATGCCTGCGTGTTCAGATGCACCTGCTCTGTGGAGGGTGGGGGACAGGCAGAAGCCAGGGATAGATATCAGCTCCCCATAATAGAAGTCAGAAAGGCAGAAATAGACCCCCTTTCCCTACAGGGCCTGATGCATCACATGCACTGTATCATGTCTTGTGTGCTAGGGAGAGACTTTCTCAGTTTCTTCATGGAGAATGTCATCCCAACAACTCACCTGCAAGAACTCTTTTTGAGTAGATAAAATAATTCACTGGAAGGGAAAATGTCATAGTTGTACTCCGGACTTGCCAAGAGAAGTTTCACTGTTCAGACTGACATCTGGAGGGTCAAAGTTGCTGAGCCACCGCTTTGTACCTGAGGCTGAGAGCACATTTACAGATGGTGTCGAGCAGCTGCTCAGCCAGACCAAGGAGTTCTTTCCTAGCCACACAATAAATACATATTTTTAGCAGCAACAAAAATAGATTTCAACGCATGTCTTTTAAAAACAGATTGCATTTCACATCCCTCTTTGATATTTAACAGGGATAAAAAGTACTGAGCTTATACTCTTTGTATGGGATCCCTAAATGCTGTGAGCACATCTGTCAGTGGAGAATTGCACAACAAAATACAGGTTTTAAATAAACGTAACTCAGAAATATCATTAACCAAGGGAGATTTTTTTTGGCACTGGGATCTTCTGGACAATAACAGTGCTGCAAACTCAGCTGAACATGGAAGTAATTCATTCTAGGTATGAATTTTTTCCTTTCCTTCCCTTTGGGCTGTCAAATTCACCTTCAGATCATTCTGTAAGCCCATTGCCCCTTTGACTAGGTACTAAGGGAGGATCAAGATGTAAAGGCTGCTGGCTGAAAGGCAGGCACTCTTGATCTGTTGTTATCATAGAATCATTTGATTTGGAAGGAACTCTTAAAGACCACCTGGTCCAGTTCCCCTGCAATTAACAGGGACACCTACAACTAGATCAGGTGCTCAGAGCACCGTCCAGCCTGACCTGGAGTGGGAAACCTGTTCCAGTGTTATTTGCAGGACTTGTGTTAATCGGGGTGATGGAGATGTGGGAACTGGGTCTGCAGACACAGTCCTGTACTGAAAACCAGAGGAACTACTGCAAAGTTTGGAGCAGCATGGAAAGCTGGAAATGGGCAGAATCTTCTAGTGTTTCACTGAGTCATCTATTTATTCTTAATCTGTCTCTTTGAAATCCATGTAGGAAGACACTACCTTAGGAGAAAGACATCCCTACAGTAATAAAAGAAGATGCAGGAATTGTCTTCAAAGCTAGCCTTTCAGCTGTGCTTTGGATTATAGCTGGGCTCAGTTTAAACTATGGCTTCAGAATAGCAGGACAAGATTGAAGACTGTGCAATGCAGAGTAAAACTAACTGTCATGGAAGTGCCTGTGAAATTGGAGGCAGGGTAAACACATCAGTTCAAAGTTGCACCACAGAGAAAAACTTGCCAAGAGACCCGCTGGCCTGGAGTCATGCTGTGAGGGTATACCAGGTCACTCAGTGTTCAGCCAAAGATTTCTACATCACACTCTGGTATGCACTTGCCTTAAGCTGCCTCATCCACCTAGGCCCTGGGAGCCAGCTTGGAAGAGAAGAAGAGAACAAGATGTGCCTTTCTTGCCCCATGGAGGAAGTGCAAAGGGACGAACTTGCTTCTCAGATACCCTCTCTTCAACACACGGTTGCTACATTTCATTCCCTTAGGCCAATGAAATGTACTGGCAGGTGGGAAGGTTTCTCACTCTTATCTGAAAGGATAAGGACTGAGCTTTTGTATCTCACTCCAAGTGAGATGTCCAGGTGTATTGCCACTCTCTTGTGACACAGGCCTCATAGTGTCCTAATGGGTAGATTTTACTTGCAATCAAATAGAA
Organism: Lagopus leucura; assembly: GCF_019238085.1. Classification (NCBI taxonomy): domain Eukaryota; kingdom Metazoa; phylum Chordata; class Aves; order Galliformes; family Phasianidae; genus Lagopus; species Lagopus leucura. Next base: position 10,281,313 of record NW_024962262.1, read on the forward strand.
CCAGTAAAAACAGAGGGAGACGCAGATAAATGTTGCATGGAAAGGGATCTTCCTAATAGACCAGGAGACCCTCCTGAAGCAGGACCTCTCAGAATCTTCCTTGGCCTACTTGGTCTTGGCCTTCCTTGGTCTACTTAACATCTGTGCATACACAAACATCTGTTTATGCACAGAAAGATGACTGTATATAATTGCTCTGAAAGTAATGCCTCATATTTATTTCCAAGGGAACTGCAATAGATGCAAAGAGCACAATAACAGTAATTGATAGAGCAAATCCTCAGCTACAAAACACTGCTTTTCAACATAGTCACTACTGTTAGCCAATTCATGTGGATGAGCTAATCAATAAGCTCTTAATTTCTTGGTATGACAGATGTGCATGGCTGTCTGGAGCATGACTTGTCTTTCACGTTACTGTCACCACTGCTGAATCCCACCACTCACTCCTGATTGTGCTCACATCCAGCAGTTGGTCTCCATAAACATTCACAAGTGTCGATGAATATCAGTGGGTGCCTTTTTTTTTTGGCATGGAGGAATTCAATAACACACCTTTGCTTCAAATGCAATCCCATGTCAAACACCATTCTGTCAGACTGTCCCTCTGCTGCCATCTTTTCCACGGCAACAGAATGTAATGGGGTATTGGTGGGAAGGTTCAACTTCTATTGCCATACCACCAATATCGTGGACCAATATAATAACGGAGGAGGGCATTACTTCCAGAGCAGCCCTCATATATAGAGATATATACATATACGCATGCATATGTGTATATATACGACTGAGTGCATTTTTGTCTGTGCATGTGTAATTTATTACGTCCTGCTATATTTTTGACAGTTGTTATGACATCTATAATTTGTGGTCTGAGGAGGCAGAGCCATGAAATGCGGTGAGCCAAACTGGTTCAAATGTCTTCACTGAAAAATAGGGGTTTGATTTAAAAGAAATTTTTCTCCTCAAAAAAATAATCTTATGATAAAAAGAAATCTATCCTTTTTTAGCTTTTAAATTTTCAAATTGCAAGGGCAAAACATACTTTTTTCACACTCTTTCTCTCTTTTATATATTTTTTTGAAGCACTGGCCAAAGGCAGAAAAAAGAAGCAAAAACTAAGAAGCAGATGTAGGGTTGGGTCTTGGTTATTTTATTTCTCCACTTTCTTCTTTTATATTCCTAAATGAAAAATAGGAGGTGATATTTTAGGCGTAACAGAAAGCTGGCATGCTGGTTTGTTTTCTTACCATCAGAATGATATCATGTTTTCCTAAACAAAAATAATGCATGAAAAATTTCCAACAAAAGAAAACTATCCATTTTTTTCCATTAAATGAGTGTTTACCGAGCAGTGTTGTTGTGAGTACTCCCTTCTCTGGCTACCAAGAAAGATGCCAAAGGAAGCCCTTGGATGAGCAGGACAGCTGGGCTCAGGATGAGCAGCATAGCTCCTGGCACCCAAGCATTGGTATCCATTGAGGCGTCCAAGGGACTTGCGGTCGAGAAAAGAAGTGATGGTGCCTTTTCCCATCATCTGCTCAGGTCTTTGTGCCATGTATAAGCGCCTTCCAAAGGAGAGAAAGGGAAAAATTATGAGTATCTAACAGCACAATCCTTGGAATAAAAAAACATGAACATCTGTTGCTTCTGGAGGCAAAGACATCACTAGGACGTGCTGAAAGCTGCAACATTTGCGGTCATTCTGAGCAGCATTTAACATTTTGGGGTACCCCAAGAAAAACCCAGTTCCTCCACAGCAATGATCCCAGCTGCAACAGGAAAGACACTCATCTCCTGCAAGGCTTCAGCATGATTCGGTAATGGAAGACTTATTTAGATACGAAGCAACCCTTTAAAATTCCTGAAACCAATCATAATACAAATAAGAATACAAATATGCCTTTAAGAAATATACGTACATATATCCCCAAGAGAACAAATCTTCGCCATGTATGAGTCCCCTCTCTCATCAAATACAGGTATTTCATTTCTTTCAAACTAATCTCTATGTATTTGAAAGCAGAGGTAGGTAAGCTCATCCTACCTAAGACTCCTTCATCCCAGTGCCGAGCATTGCCTTTCTGGTTTAATATTTGTGTATCAGTAACATACTAAGCACTCCTGTGTTGGGCATAATAAAATATTTATCCACCAAAACCACAGAGCCCAGATTAATAACTCAAGAGAATTAAAGCCAGATTGCTGAGACGGTAGGTGGGAGAAAAGAAAATGTGCAGGAACTACGTGCACTGAAGCTTCAGACTTTCTTTAAACTAAGTTTGTTCGCCTGAATAAAGTTACGGAAGGATAAAAACATTTTGTTCATTAAAATTGATTTACAAAACCCTTTGTTCTGTTTTGCTTAACTATAAAAGTTTATTCTCTTTGAAAGAAAAAGTTCTGTAGGAGAACAGAGTCATATTCATATCCTCTCGTTTCAATACCTAATTCATCTTCTGTTCCATTTTCACATCTAGGAAATTAAAGTACAAGAGACCAGAAAGAAAATGACATTCACAGAAAAGGATACCCTTGCATTCCTGGTCAAGAGAAAAAGGAGACAAACTAATTACTGAATTACAATGAGGCTTTTACCACCCTCTGAATCTCTTGAAGGAATAAAAAATACTCTCCCAAATCAGAGCTGAGATATCGAGCAATCAGCCAGCTTTGTTCAGGCACAACAAGGGCAGATGAAAGTATAATGTATAAATTCTTTCAAGTGAGGAAAAACATGACTCTTTCTCCTAGGGGGAGAAATCAAATGATTATGATTTTGCTTTTAATTTGGCTCCTTCAATGGGCACATTTGTTTATGGCAGAGTATAACCGTTCTTACGGACTTTTCAGTCCATGCTCTCTGAAGCCCACGATGAGGCATTGGTATCCATGATCAGTCAGCAGAGAGGACACATACTCCAGGTGTCCTTCATGAACTACACTACCCATACCCATTCCCATGTAGCTTTGAGCGGGTCATAGCAGTGGTGACCGTCCAAAGTGTCTAGAAATGTGCTACGGTATGGTATGGATATGTCTGACATTTGCATGCAGTAGCTGATCTAATATGGGCTTTGGAGGGAAGTAGGTTCCTTCTCTGTTTTCATAGTTTGCTTATTCTACAAGAGCTATTCAAGCCAATTCTTTCTCTATGAAGCTGTGCAATTTCACAGCATTGAACAGAATCTGAGAGTTTTCTTCCTGGGAACCTTGTCATGACAATCTCTGTAATGAAAAAGTAATGACTTTGCAACGGGCTTATTAGAAAGGAAAAAAAAAAAAAAAGATTGAGAGAGAGAGAGAGAGAGAGACTTTTGGAGATTAAATAAAATCTGGGCCCTTATCCAGGTAGAGATCTTAGCCTGGCATTCCAGCTACATTCTTTCTGTTATTAAAATAATTTAGGAAACCAGGCAGCCTGCTCTGCATTCAATCATGTTAGCCCACGCTGTGTCAATTTGAATTCTGCCTGTGGTGAAAACAGTTGAAAATCTGATGGGCCAGATCCTGAACGGCCAGATCGGCATTGCTCCATTACGATCAGTGGGGTTTTGCCAATTTGCCCTTGTTAAAGATCTGGTCCTCTACTTCTAGGCAGGCATTTTTCCAGAGAGCAAAGCAGTCTCCTCTTTGGCAAAAAAGAAAATAAGGGAACAATTCAGTGATACTTTGGAAAGTTACATGACCATGACAGTGCAAATTAAAAATTATGTGCTTGGCTCATTTCCAGAACACTTGAAACTTGACTGGAACCATGTAACCATACATCTTCAAATGTAATCAATAGATTAAAATATGATACAATAATGCACTGTAGATGCCGCCAGCTTCCAAAATGAAAATGACTATTTTTCCATTTTAGTTCAATCAGATGACAACTGGGGCAGCTTATCGTAGAATCACAGAGTCATTTAGGCTGGAAAAGATATCTAAGATCATCTAGTCCAACCATCAGCCCATCCCCACCATGCCCATTAACCATGTTCCTCAGTGCCACATCTCCACTTTCCTTGAACACCTCCAGGGACAGTGACTCACCCACCTTCCTGGGCAGCCTGTGCCAGTGCATTACCACACTTTCTGAGAAATATTTTTTTCTAATAGACAAACTGAACCTCCCCCAGCACGACTTAAAGCAATTATCTCTTGTTCCATCACTGATGCCTGGGAGAAGAGGACAACTCCCACCCTGTTACAACTTCCTTTCAAGTAATTGCGATTTTAGGTGCATCCTGCGCTCCACCACAATCCACGCAAGAGAATGGGGCAGCTCAGTCCCTTCCACATCCATGTTAGGACCTTAGATAATTCTGCACCTGAGCAGCATTTCTCCTAACCTCCCTTGAGATCACAGGATCAAGTCTACAAGATGATCCTACAATAGTCATTACCTAGAGAACTACTTAACAGAACAGTAGTGAGGGTCACACAGCTTCTCTCAAGAGGTGAAACCTGGAAAACTGTCATGGCTCTGCTCTATGGCCTAAAACCATTATGTCTCGTTGCCATCTGACACTACAGGAAAGAAAGGGAAAAAGAAAGGAAGGAAGTTTAGGGAGAGGTATTTTCTACTGAAAGATGGCAGGTATTTTTTATTTGGAAAAAGGGAAAGAAAAGGAAAAAAAAGATGTTTTCCACAAGAACTGTTCTCAAAAAATTTGATATAGTTATAGCTGTTGCACAGAAGGAACAAGACATCCACAGGGGATTTGTTACCTAAATAAAGATTTAACATCCTCCTGAAGAACTTGAACTCAAAAATCATAGTTACATTAGCAAAGAAAAGGGACCAGGATCAATTTCTTGGAGCACAAAGAGGAGGACTTCATTACTGAAAAGGCACAGCTTGATCTTAGGACCTGCATGCTGGAGAGATCCTCATAGGAAGCATCTCCTCTAGTGGCATCTCACATACCACTGCCTTCTTAGTCCATATGGATAGCAGGGCTGGCAGGAAGACCATGTAGCAAGGTCATCCATGAACCCAGGGACAGGCTGAGCACTGCTCTCAACTAGCAGCAGCTACAGATGCAAGCAGCAAACTAACTGGTCTGGTCAGAGGAGATTTAGATTAGATATAAGGAAAACTTTTTCTCTCAGAGTGGTCAGGCACTGCAATGGCTGCCCAGGGAGGTGGTGGAGGCGCCGTCCCTGGCAGTGTTCAAGAGGTGCCTGGATGAGGAGCTGTGACATTTGGTTTAGTGCTTGTGGTAGCAGTGGTGATGGGAGGATGGTCTAGATGATCTAACTGGTCATTTCCAACCTTGTGATTCTATGACTATATGAGCAAATACGATTTTTCAGGTGACAAAATGGATCATTACACCTGCTTTTCCCTTACCCTTTCCATACATGTCTTTGCACAAATGATTTGGCTCACAGGAACTAACCTGAGACAACACTGTCTATTAGGTTATTCCTCATCCTTTAGCTGAGATGATCTTTCAGCTTCTCTTCTTGATTTGAGGGACTTTCTATTTCACCTAATTTTTGAAGCAAAGCCCCACTAATGACATCTCAATGCATCCACTGCAATGAGCTCTAAGACACAGGAAATCAGAACTGCATTCTCTTAAGCATCTCAGGAGACTCCAATGATTATATTGAAATGTTAATCACAAGCTCCTTAAGTTACAATCACAAAGGAGTCACTGTACGAGATAATTTCACAATATGAAACTCTTCTATAAAATTATGTCAGGTAGCAGTTTGCTGCCTGGGAACTGTAAATCAGTTATTAATGAGCCAAATGGTTAACATCAAACCTAATATCTATATGCAAGGAAGAGCCAAAAAGCTCTCACAGGCATACAAAGTTCTAGATGTACTAGTCTGAACAACTTTATTCCCTGCTTCCTGGCTTGAGAGCCAACATCTGTCGGAAGTGCCACTGAAGAATATTGCTCTACAGCAATACTTCCACCTGATCCATGCAGTCTTGTAGTCCTTTGGAATTGATGAGACATACTTTCATAACTGAAAAACTCTTCTAAAAAGACTGACACACTGTAATGCAAACTTAGTAACCAGAGACTAGGTTTTTGGTTCAGATGGATATAGTTCTATCTGAGGCAAAAAAGACAGTCAGAAAAAAGACTACTAAACAAACAGCCAAAGTCTACAGCCTCCACTAGAGCTGTGCAGCTCCTCAGCAGCTCAGAGCTCAACATCTGCCCCATGACCTGAGACTGTCCTCTGACTTACAGGAACATTCCTTGAATATACGATAGCACAAAACAAAAGTCTTGGCTTTTAGTAGTTTCTAGATACCAGGATTCTACCTGAGCTTAAGCATATTGTTAGCTGTGCTCGATTGTGTTGCTTTCTTTTTTTCTTTTTTTTGTATATATTTTTTTAAAAATCTGTTACTATTGTTTAAGGCTGCAAAAGGTGATGAGTAATACAGTGGATTCTGGTGATGAATTTGCAGTGCAGAAACCGAATATTTAGATTTGAAATCCTAGCTCATTATTGAAATTAATTCTGAATGCCTGCGACTCTTTGCTAATGCCTTCATAGAAAACTACATCGTTTGCATCACTATGAGATTGCCCAATTCCTTCATTTGCACAATTGTCCCAATAATCAAGAGTGAACATAGCCTCTGCAGGTGCAAGAACATCTCCAAATAACACAAATGATTTGATAACTGAAATGAATCTGATCTGGGGGGTGGGGGAGGATTTTACAGGGTACTTCTGCTTACTGATTTTTTTAGTAGAGTGGAATGAAATTATCACTATGATTTCAATGTAAATGTAGGGCAGAGGCAGATAAACTGATTAATTAACTGATCAATTCTCTGAAGAGCTTAAAGATTACCTTGTAATTTACAAAGGGAAGTGTGGGATGCAGTGCTAGCTTCACAAAGGTATCTCCCCATGTGGGAGTGTGCCCCATGAATAAAGGAGTTTCATTTTCCTCCCATCAGTGATGCCCCTCCAGAGAAGCACTGATGGGATGGAGAGTGTCTCCTGCAGAACCAGGTGACCTCCATCACAGCATTTGCCCAAAACTAGGGGAAAAGATGAGGATTTGCTGCTTGAGGCTCTCAAAGGGCAGCTTCAATCCACAACTCCTTCCAGCCACAGGTGTGCACAATTGTGAGCTGTGAGCTGGGATACATTCAGCTATTTCAGCCTGGAACAGGCTGCCCAGGGAGGTTGTGGAGTCTCCTTCTCTGGAGATGTTCAAGACCCGCCTGGACACCTACCTGTGTGACCTGGTGTAGGGAACCTGCTTTGGCAGGGGGGTTGGACTCGATGATCTCTGGAGGTCCCTTCCAACCCCTACAATTCTGTGATTCTGTGATTTCACATGTATGCACGGTGAGGCATCTCATTGCAAATCAGTTGGGACCACATTCAGACCACCTCCTCTAGGTGCCTGCAGCTGTTGCTATGCCAACTAGTAAGACAGTGATGGGTAATTTGGGCTCCCCACGCTCCACGGTTGCCAGACTCTATTCCTTATATAGGCAACAGAGAGAAGGCATCTAAGTTTGGCATCTAAAATCAACAGGCTGACTGCACACCCCACTGCCACCCCCAGGCAGCTGCTATGTTCCTGGCTGGTCCCCACAGGCAAGGGGACCCACTGAACATTCACCACTCCTAAACCCACTTCCTTGTTTGATTTCCTCTTCCAATGTGTCATTCAGAACTGACAGTGTGGCACCTGGGAAGCGGTCCAAATCCATGCACTTACGCATTTTCAACGTGAAGTGCTCAGCATCACTTAGGCAGCCAGAGCTTTTTGCTCTTAACAATATTAGAAGCATTTTTGTTTCTTTGCAGTCAGGTAGAAAAGAAGTCTACCACTGCATCTCAGAGGGTTTTTTTCATGCATTTCCAGATATTTCATCCTGGAAATGTATTGCACAGATGTTGAATCAGATAGATCTCTAAGCTTCAGAATAGAGGCGCAATATTCAGGGAAAGATTTACGAGTTAACCATTTTATGGCTGGAGCACCTCTCCTGTGAAGAAAGACTGAGGGAGTTGTGCTAGTTTAGCTCAGAGAAGGCTCTGGGGAACTTATTGCAGCCTTTCAGTACTTGAAGAGAGCTTATAAGCAGGAGGGGGAGCAACTTTTCACATGGTCTGATAGGACAAACAGGAATGGCTTTAAACTAAAAGAGGGGAGATTTAGGTTAGATGTCAGGAAGAAACTCTTTAGTCAGAGGGCAGTGAGGCACTGGCACAGGCTGCCCAGAGAAGGTGTGGATGCCCCATCCCCAGAAGTTCAAGGTCAGGTTGGATGGGGCTGTGGGCAGCCTCAGCTGGTGGATGGCAGCCCTGCCCATGGAACTGGGTTGGAACTGGGCAAGCTTTGAAGTTTCTTCCAACCTAAGCAGTTCTATGATTCTGTGATCCTATAATTTCAGTCAGAACTGCTCTAAGATATTGAGACAGCTGCCAGACATGCAAATAATGAAAAACTTTCTCTGCAACTACTCATGGAAATTCGAGCATGGTCCGGGTTAGTTCATACTTCATGGGAAGGTGTCAATCCCCTTTATTTCTTCTGTGCTTCTTCCATTTTTATGCATGCAGCAGAGTGTCTAGCATTGGTAATCTGTAATATTAATTTCTTCTTGAGTTTGGAGAGTTCTGTCTTGTTTGGTTGTTATTGTGTAGACATATTTATGATCTGTTTAATTTTCTGTAGACGTACTACTGTGCATTTAGGATGCGAATGACCAAGGAAATGACTTAGTAAAGAAATGGCCCTTACACAGGCACCAGAAGTAGGTACA
>NW_024962262.1:10290083-10327832 GCF_019238085.1 Lagopus leucura
GACTTAGTAAAGAAATGGCCCTTACACAGGCACCAGAAGTAGGTACAATTTGTGACATGCTTCAATTCCTGGAGGAGTTCATTCTTGATGTTCAGATAACATGCTGAGGCTTGTTTGAATGACCAAGAATTTTATTATTCCAGCAGAGCGAAATCTCTGACAGGGGTGACCATCTGGGAACTTCAGTAACCCAAAGAGCCTTCAAGGGGAACACATCCAGAAAGAGCAAATGTAGGTACCTTGTTCACACTTACTTCAGTCAGGATTCAGCTCCTTCCCCTCATTTGATCCGTATGAAAACTTAGTTCCTCATCCAACCTCAGGATCTAAGATTTTCCATGGAGTAAAAAAGGCTTCCTAAGAGAAGTCCATTGCATAGTAAGAATCCAAAAGAAAGAAGAGATACCTCTTTCACTACCTGTTGACTATGGAGGATTGGCTTAAACAAGATTGCCAAGTTATTTGACAGCAATAAGAAGTGATGAGTCCCACGCTTGGCAGCATTCTGCAGTAGTCAGTGACCTTAGTACTTTTTCTGGGCCTCAGCAGGAGACTCTGAGCTCGTTTTTATGATCCAGGCAAAGCCAGTGGAAAATGTGGTTAGAAGATCTGGGGTGTTCTGCAAAGCTGTGCTGCTGCAGTGACTCCTGCTATGCTCTACTCAGGCCTAGGTTCAGAAAGCTTCAACCCTAGACAATCTAGATTACTGTGGTCCATCTAAAACATAGCAAAAGCATTAATATTTGAAGCAAGTTTATTATTGACAAGGGTGGGATGTAGGCTCTGAGCCAGCTCAACCTCCTGGAAAGTGTTATTCACCAATGCTGGTTTGCGCAGGCAGGAATTCAAGCACATTCTTTAACTGTAGGCAGATCTGATCAGTCACCAACATGCCCTTCCTCTACCCAGATCTTCACCACATCTGTGAAATACACTCCTTCTGCCCACTAATACTCTTCCCTTGCTCAAATTCATCTTCAGCCATCTGGCTTTCACTTGCAGCTGAGCCCTTCCAAGATAGAGGGTTATTGGAGTGGCAGTAAATGCAGCTAATACATGTGCCAGCCCCTGAATTAATGTTATTGAAGTGCCTCACCTTGTGGGTGGCTGTGGATACTAAGAAGTGGTAAGAGGAATGATTCTTACGGAAATCCACCAGCAGAAGATCTCGTGATAGGGACATTATTTCCCATCCTTTAGCCCAGTGTGCAATCCCACAGTGAGTATTTTAACCCTTGTGCAACAAACCAATAATTTCAAATTATGCTTTCAAAGCTGTTTGTTGAACACCTGTGGGCCATTTTTAAATATTGCTCTACGTAGGAATTGCACAACTAATGGAAGGGTAATCTGAAGGCAGAAAATGAAAAGGCAATGTTTTGTGTATGTGTCAGTCACCCTTAACCATTTGCTCAGCATGGAGGGGCCTGGCATGTGGATTCCAATTTGTAACTTTGGCACATCTGGACTGAAATCAGTGACACCCACTGCTTAAGTCAATATTGCCTGAAAAGAGTGAAGGCTGCCAAGCTAAGCTCTTTGATGTTACTGAGTCGGTCATTGTGTTGCTGAAACGTCATCCTCTGACATTTGAGGCAGATTCACAAAGAAATTGAAGGAAGATCGAGTGCTGAGTGCATGACAATGGCACTTGAGCATTAAAATGGCTGTGGAAACTGCACTGGTACAGGCATTTTATCTGCAACAGACAGAGCTTCACATCAAGATTCCTGCTGTGACACAGGAGCAAACAGCTGAGGCAAAAGGCATATGCATCTACCTCAGCATGTAATTCCAAAACACAACCTTTCTCTTCAGTTATTATTTATCTAATTGCACAGCCAAATTTAGTCAGTGCATTTGAAAGCATAATTAACTGCAACGCACTTAGTAGCGTTCCATTCTGCACTGCCTGTAAATCAAACTGCTGTAAGACAGATTTGATTTTTTGGAAGGGTTTCCATCATACTGTGCATACTGAAAAATAATTAGTGAGCCAGGAGGGCAGTTACTTTTATCCTGCTAATTGGATACGCTGGCAGTTCTTACACCGTTATGGTCAGATGTTGGCCTTATTTGCGCACTTCCAACCAGTGGGATTACCTCACTAGGGTGGCCTTGTGTGTATTCAAGAACATTACTCTTTCCAGATTTGTAGGAGTTGAGCTGAGTTGTGTGAGCTATGATTTTGCTCTGAAGGGATCAGAATTCATGTTGGCTTATTCAGCACTGAATGACTCCCGATGGCCTAGGATTTGAGAGCGTCCTGGTGTACTTTGCAGTCACCGTCAGGCTTCAAACAGCATACAGCCTGTTCCAAATATTCTTCACTGATATTCACCATTTTCTGTGGTCTCACAAGATTTGGGAGAAAGTGTCTTTTGGAATGTGACAGTGCAGTTTCACAATAATTTGGTTTTGGCAGCAGTATCAGCTTAAGAAATTCCCCTTTCCTTTCTCCTACCTTTGCAACAGTTCTCTGACCTCACGGTTGTGCCAACACATCTGTTTGTAAAGCAATGTGATGGCCTGGATGAATGACATAATGCAGGTTAAACTATGAACCTTCTTTCCTTTCTCTCTATTTTTTCTTCTATTTTCTTTTTTTTAAGATGAGAGAAGGAGTGGCTGGAGAGGAAATTGTCTAAGCAGAGATTGTCACCAAAGCCTTAAATATTGTGAAACTGCTATTCTGAGACTGGTTTGTTGGTGTTTGCTTTTTTTTTTTTTTTTTTTTTTTTTTTCTGAAGTAGCAATCATGCATGTTAAGTAGAAGGAAAAATTTGGCAAAAAATAAAAGCAGGAGGCTCTTACGTCTTTTAATTTGTCTCAAGTGCAGATTGGTTTTTGGAAGACTACAATGTCCTCTGTCAACAGCTCTCAGAAAATTTTTTTTAATCTGTAGGTTACGCTCAACTACTTGCTTTCTCCTCCCATAGTTTGAGAACTACTACTACAACAGTTTGAACACCATGTGCATGGCTCAGTGGGATGAGCCTTTGGTGTATACCTGGTTGATGATGCCTTGGGGGACAAAGGAAGATGGGCCAACAGGGAGATGGATTTGGAAGGGATAGAGAAGGAAGAAAGGATTCTTTCAGTAGGCTAAAAAAGATGGAGCTATGCAGCCTGGGGAAGAGAAGGCTTCAGGGAGACCTGAGAGAGGCCTTTCAGTATCTACAGGGGGCAGTCAGAAGGAAGGGGACAGACACTTTAGTGGGGTCTGTTAGGATAGGACAAGGGAAAATGGTTTCAAAATAAAAGGAGGGAGGTTTAGATTGGCTATGAGGAAGAAATTTTTTACAATAAGGGTGGTGAGGCACTGGCACAGATAGCCCAGAGAGCTGGTGGATGCCCTGTCCCTGGAGACATTCAAGGTCAGGCTCTGAGCACCTGGTGAAGCTGTAAGTGTCCCTGTTCATTGCAGGGGATTTGGACCAGATGGAATGGAGTCCATTCCAACCAAAACATTCCACGATTCTATGATTCTATGACACTAGATAGGCCTCAGCTCAGGATACGAGATAAGCACTGGGCTGTGGGGATGTAGTAGGGCAAGGAACTCCTTGCAGCTGGAGGAAAAGGTAGAGGAATATGATAGACGTAGGAGAGTTATGTGATTGAAGAAGTTAATACATATTTGATCTGGTAGAAAACACTAGAAGTTTTCTTGATTAAATTATTGTATATTATATATTTTATGTAACTTGTACATTATATTACATTACATTCTATTATATTTTGATGAAATTATAAGATAAAAATTCTGAAAGAAGTAACAGACCTAACATCCAAATTAACCAGTACTGTTCTCACATGGAAAGCTTAAGAACAAAGGGGAAGCAAAGCGAGCACCTCATTCAACTTTACAAAATAGTAGTACTTATTTTCAAGCACTGGCACTAAGGTTTTTTTATGTTTCACTTCACTGGGATAAAATTCACCAGTCCAAGAAAGCAAACCCCAGAAAGTCTTCCTCAGAGCCTACAGGATCTTAACTAAAAATGTATATAATTCCCAAAAAGAAAGCAAGTTTGCTCATAGAAAGGAAGGAGAAAGAATAGAAGCCTGGACAATTCAGAGCAGGAATTCGCATGTATTTGGTATTTACTTTTTCCGAGACTACAGCTTATTCAGTTTTGTTTTTGTTTTATAATCAGGGAAATGAAATACCTTTTCTAAACTGATTTTAATACTGACAATAGTAATGACATTTATGAATGGAGCCTTCTGCATGTGAGCTATTTCTATCAATGCAATCAGGACATAATGAAAACAGATAGGTACTAACACAAACTAGTTCCAGCAAAGTACGTAAGCAATGGTAGTAGTATCTCACCATCAGAATCCATTCATAGAATGGATATGGAAGGCTCGTAGAATGGCTTGGGTTGGAAGGGACATTTAAGATCACCTAGTTCCAACCCCCTGCTATAGGCAGGGACACCTTCCACTAGACCAGGTTGCTCACAGCCCCATCCAGCCTGGTCTTGAATGCTTCCAGTGAGAGAGCATTCAGCTTCTCTGGGAAACCTGTTCCAAAGTCTCCTTAAAAATCAGAAATCATGAAAATTGTATCTACAAACACACTGTATGGAGAGCTACTTTAAATGCCAGGCTCTGTGTGTGGATGGTGGAGATACAAAACTTTGAAAACTTAATGGTCCATTTTAAAAAGAACAATCTCCCTGAGAGATTAAAAATTCAATAAAATGCAATAAAATAAAAAGCAATAAAATAAAAAGCATTAATAAAAACACTATCTGAAGGAGTAAGGACATATGGCTTAGAAGAGAATGAAGTGGTCAACATTTCCCAGTAACTAATTCAGGCAACATCAAGGTTAGCAAGAGTGAGGTGAGCCACTCATATGCTATCTAACTAAGCTAGTCCCTTCTGCTTAAAAAGCAACCAGAAAGAGGCCATACATTTTTAGAAAATGGCGTTTTATCCATAATGACCCAGCAAATATTTCCCACAAACAAATGTCAGTTTATTCACTGTGGGTAGTGACTTAAGAATTCACTATAGGCAAGTGACTGGCCTTCAGGGAGACACAATGGTTTTCTTCCTCTCTGACATGAATGGTAAAAATTCCACAGTTCCTTAGGGGGTAGGACTGAAGCCAAATTTTGAAGCCCGCATCAGGGCTTGCAGCCTCACCAAGTGCCAAGCTTTCACCTGCTCTTTGGCAGGTATCAAGCAAGTATTTGCACCACAATAATGCATTTATTTGTAATATATCCCAATATAAAATACTACTTGAAATATTGTTTATGGAAAGCAGATAAAAGAGGCTCTGAAAGCCAAAGAAAGTTTGCAAATCTTTGTTTGAAAATATTTTTTTGGTATTTATCCAGCTTCACTGGGAGAGGTCTGTCTCATCTAATGCTAGCACTTCTGAAGTTAAGTAGCTAGTTTAAGCATGTAATTTAAAAGCTTTCTGTATAGATGATGGAGAAAAATAGGCACTTTCAGAGGGCAATCCATTCTGTCACTATCGTTCTAGCCCTTAGATGATCATGAACCACTCCATGGGGATACAGATATCCCTTGATTGCAGACAGAGTTCAGGCAATTTGTTTGGAGAAAGCACGACTGAGTCAGATGACTCCTGGTAACGACTTACCTTTTTTCCAAACAACAGATCTTCACCAAGGACTTCATGGAATAAGTCGCTCACTGCGGTCCAATTTGTTGAGGTCAGCCATTATTCATTTCTATTTTTACATACACCCAGGGGGCAGGTGGGACCAGTTTAAATGCAGCTCTGCTTTGATCAGGACTTAAAGTTCTTCACAAGACCAAGGAGATCTCCACTAACAAGAGGCCACATTTAAGTCACCAGCCACTCTGCCCAACCTTGGTTTTTAATATACGCAAGAAGGAGACATTAAGCTTTTATGAAGAAAGAAAAAACCAACCCTCTGTTGAAAGCACCACAGCACAAGAGACAAAGAATGTTTCTGTCAAATACACAAGACACTGAGGCCATGTCTAGACATTAAACAGTGTGAGGAAGTGTTCCCAAGCATCAGGACTTATTCATCTTTGCTGTCAAAAGTCACTGTCCTGGCTCGGGACTCTGGCAAGTAATTTTTTTTATTGCCTGATTTGGGAGTTAGAATAAACCAGAATCCATTCCCAACAGGGAATTCGAGTGCAGTCTCCATCTGGAGGATAAGAAAGTGTTAGCAGCATGGATATAGGTTGCTGAGTGCCTATTTTCCCAAATGCAAGAGAATGGTTTTGAAAAGATTAGTTATAGGTGTAGATCACAGTATACTAGTGAGACACAGTCTGTTAGACAGTAGACATAATATTGCATGCTGAAGTTCATGTCTCCATACTTGTAGCACATGTATTTTGAAATGGAGTAGCAAAGGTTTTCTCAGTACTCACACAAAAGATTCATTTTTCGTCTTCTTCCATTTTATAATCTTTCTTTACATTTTTAACCTCTCAGCCACGTAATTTTGATTGATTTACACCACCTCAGAAAAGCTCAGTTGCAGCAACTGCTGCTAAGAGAAAAGATCACCCCCATAGGTGAACATGTCCCATGACTGCCTTCTGCTGCCACTTTCAATAGCATTTTCAAAAGCAGACCATCTAACAGCAGCCTACCAGAAGAAGAGCTACCAAGATGATGAAGCTAAACATTTTAGTACTGGTAGATGATATATCAAAGGAGCAACAGACAAAAATCACAGTCTGGGAAGTTCAAAGATGTTAGGAAATCTTCTCAACTGGGAAAGTCACGTAGCGCTGGAACAAGCTACCAAGACAATGTTGAGGTCTCCATCTCAGGTAGTCTTCAAGGCTTGGGTAGGAAAAGCCACAGTCAATCTAGCCAAGGACCAGTGACAGTCCTGCTTTAAGTGGGCAGCTGAACAAGATGAGCATGAGAGGTACCTCCCAAACAACTTTTCTATAAGCAGCTGAATGTTTCTCCAAGTGTTCACCGCGTGGGAGTGCTATGCTATCCCTTCCAGCTCTTCCTTTCATTGAAGCTAGACTCGGGTCAAGCAGCAGAACCCAGAGGTCATACAGGAAGGATTACTTCCTTGGTAGGCTTTCCTCTTCCTCATACTCCTTCTTCTGACCTCAGCAGAGCTATGCAGGTTTGCCTAAAGAAAGAATGTGACCTTTTGACAGCAGAGTTCTCCAGCAATTTGTTCTAGATGGAAGTTATTTCCTCTGATTCCCTCTTGTTTTTTTCCTTGTCTCTTTGCCACAAATGGAAAGATTTGCTATGTCTGGAATGTAAAGTTTTGGTCACCACTCACGAGGATAAAATTCCCATTTCAACAATGTGCACCAAAAGTTAATTTCAGACAAGAGCTGTGCATTTTTGCAAAGAGCTGCCCTTCTTGCAATGGACTATGCATCAACAGAATTTCCCAAATATGTCTTGAGGGTTTCTTTTTTTAAGTAGAAATGGTAAAGAAAGGTTAAGCTTATTAAAAAGTACACTTTGCTTCATGAAAAAGCTAGTATGCCAGGCTGAAGCAATGGTGGTGGCCTAAGTAAATATACTAGAAGTTGCATCGTTCATATGTTAAATTCATATTATAGAGATGCCAAATATTTATGGATAAACATATACATGTGTACATTTATAATTAAAGATAAATATGTTTACATACTTAATATGCATTTACATAAAAACAGAAGAAACATCTGTGGGGATGAAAATATTTTTTGCTGTACCTATTGTTGTTATGGAGGTAAAAGGCATAAACTGCATAGCAATGCAACAGGTCACTTGATTTTTGACTGCCTAACCTGTTCCTTGTACTCTAGTCCACTTACATGGTACTCAGTCTGGGTAGCTTTAGATTACTGATATTTAATAATAATATAAATAAAAATAACCACCTGGCAAGATTTGCTCTGCTCCATTTCTGTATCTCACAACAACGCAAAAACCAAGCAGTACTTAAATGCCCAGTAATCTGCTATGCACAAGCTGCTAATCAGAACTGGAAGGAGTCTTAAGATCTTAACCAGAGCTGAAATCAGAAGTGAATAGAAGAAGGAAATTCTTTGCTATAAAACTCTTTTGCTCCCTAGGACTTCCCGAAATACAACGGAAGTTCTTTAAATGGCTTGTGAGTCTATGTTAATCAAAAGGAATCTGTCACAAACCAGTAGCGCCTTTCATAATGGAAAACACTTCTTCAGGTGATAAGCCTTAAAACCTTAAAACCATAATTTTATTACATACTTACAAAGCTTTGATAGATATTTTGAGCTAACATTTTACTGACCATAAACTATTATTCCCTGCCAGACTGACATAGTTAGCCTGAGGGAGGAAAATGTTTGGCTCTTTAGAAAGTAAGGCACATGAAAAAAAATAGTGGGAAAACACTACTTCTAAAAAGACTCTAAGCATTTTTCTAATAGGTCTTGTGTAAAATATGTTGCAGCTGCTGAGCACATGGTACATCAGAAGCTTGGACTGGTGCTCCTTTGGGATGTCTCGCACAATTTGCTCTTGGATTTTTTTTCCAATACAGATCACTGAGATTTCCCGGAAAAGCAAATTACCTCTGTTAAAAAAGGGAAGGGAGTAGAGTCTATTGTTAAGTTTTCCTTTATTGCTAAAGCAAATAACAGTGGTGTAAATGGTTACACTGGATGGTCAATTCAATTGAATTTAAATCAGCAGAAAACCCAGAGCACTCGCAAAGAGGTTTCGTGAATGCAGTTCAGGATTGTAATGGAGCACAGGAGCTGTTGCTACCACCTTTTCTGTTTTTAAGCTGTAGGCCTTCCTTGCACTTTACTGCTGGCTCCTGAGGACCAGCCTGCTTTCGGGAACCAGTCTGCCCAGATCTACCAGGCTGAGAGGAGGCATGACACGATGTACAAATATCAGACATCTGGTTGGGACACTGATTGAGACCCTCTCTTTCTACTCTGCCCTCAGCTGCCTTAATGTACGAGGTAGGTATTGCTGGGCAGTTGCATGGTGCTCTTTGTTCAGCTCATAGTAATGTCCCTTCCTGAAGGGCAACAGGGAGAAGATGACATAGCAGCTCTGGTGTAGGCAGGAACAGTCTTAGGCCACTCATGGATCACTGTCCCTCTCCCTCTCTGGCAGACTTTGGTCTATGGAAGCCTCTTGTGCTCTTTGAACACAGACTGACGTATTGCTTGAGCAGAAGCACCAAGATCCACATTTTGAGCTCCAGGGTTTTGTCTTCTCTTCCTATGCTGTGCCCTCTTAAAACATTTTTATGAGAACAAAGAAGTACATGGCTTCATCAATACATTGTAAACAGAAAGAATAAACAGGTAGACACAGATATATATATATAGAATCACAGAGTTGCTCAGGTCATGGTGGAATGATCAAGTCCAACTATAGCCTAACCGTACTACCCTAAGTCTAACAACCCTCCACTAAATCATGTCCCTGGGCACCACATCCAAACAGCTTTTAAACACATCCAGAGATGGTGACTCAACCACCTCCCTAGGCAGCCTATTCCAGTGCTTAACAACCAGTCCTGTAAAGAAGTGTTTCCTGATATCCAATCTACACTTACCCTGGTACAGCTTGAGGCCATTTCCCCTCGTCCTGTCACCAGTGAGAAGAGATCAGCCCCACTCTTGCTGTGAGCACCTTTCAGATACTGGAAGAGAGCAATAAGGTTTCCCCTCACCCTCCTTTTCCCCAGATTAAACAGCCGCAGTTCCTTCAGTCGCTGTATCACACATCTTCCAGCCTTTAGTTGTTGGGTTTGTCTTTCTTTCATGCTAACTGCAGAGACAAGGGGCAGCCTGCCTGTGAAAGTCCTTATCACGAACAGCACTGTACTATTTTCAGTACTGTCACTGATTTTTCTGGTAAAGACATATCCTGGGAGTGAGATTGTTGTGACATATAAGTGACTCAGGAAAGAAACAGACAGAGAAACCACCCACCTTCAAAGCAAATGCACCAGAGTCCTAATTGCAATTAAGAAAACAACTCCAGAATGCTGTCATCATTGGATGCTTCCAATTCCATCCTCCTTTTCCAAAACATTGCCTAATCACTAAAATGCACGAGCCATAATGTGGGGAGATGAAGGAATAGGTTAATTGTTAGCCATCAGTGGAGGAACTGGTGATACAGAAAATGTGAGCAAATCCTCAAGGAACAGTAGCTGTGGTGCCCCTGTTCACTGCAGGGAAGTTGGACTAGATGGCCTTCAGAAGTCCCTTCCAACTCTAAGGATCTATAATTCTATAATTTCTAACATGGTACTTAGAAAAAAGATCCTTATCCTTATCCTCTTATGTAGTAAATTTTGAGAAATTATTAGAGTAGCACAAAGTGAAGAAAAAGTGCTCTGCATCTTGTCACAGCCATGAGAATTTGGGTTCAAATACCCTCAATGCTCTTAGGTCATGCTGTGGAAGATACATCCCTTATCAAATACTCCTTTTTCTTTCTTTCACCATGTCAATATAGAGACAGATCACCCTTGATTCTTCATAGGTGGTTTATCTATGCTGGGGACTAGTGAGTCTGGGGGTGTTTTTTAGGAGCAGCACTGGTCTGGAACCAGAGCAGCTTCCTTTGCTGCCCTGTGCATGTGTCCATGGGCAGCTATGATCCTGGTCTCTATTTCTTTTAAATATTTCCTATACCTTTAAACAACTTGACCTCTATCAATTTGGTCTAATTTCAGGCTTTGCTTTTTGGGGTCAATTTCTCCTTTTCTCATTTATCTCATTTACAAATGAGACGTGGGGAGTAGGCAGAGCAACCTTATTTGCAGGAATTGTGCTGCAGCAGTCTGACAGCTGCCCAGCAGATGCACAAGGGAAGCTAAATGGCCATAGCCAGGTGTTGTCAGGGAAGATGCAGGAGTCTGGCAATCATCCATTAGGTCTTCGTTAGGCAGGTGCTGCTCTTGTCAAGCAGAGGAAAATGATATTTAAAAAAAAAAAATGTAAGCAAAAATTTTCAGTCACAAAATATTTTCTAAGTAAAAGTTCCTTTTGCAGATTTTGTAGCTTTTTTTATCCTAGGCATTTAGCTCTTGGACTCTTCCAGCACTAAGTGCTGATAGCTTTGCTCTGGATCAACAAACTGTGAGGGAAAGGTACTTATATATGTGTGGGTTCAAGAAAACAGCCAGCAACATCTCTAGCAGGAAATCTCCACTTGTCCAAGATCATGTGTTACCTGCCCCCATAATGCCACAGGGGAAAACTTCCCAAGGGCATGTCAGAAAAAGCTCCTCTTCGGCCTGAAAAGAAATGCCCAAACATTTACATACATTCTGCAAAAATACTGGCCTCTTTGGAAAGCCTCTGTTTGATATGCCTCAATGTGCAATGTGCTTCTCCTCCCCTCCGTGTGCTAACAACCCAGACAGCCCACCAGCATATAAAATGTTCTCAGATTCCTAGAGGAAAGAGAGACTTCTCAGGCACACCAATGTAGCAACACTTCCATAGAAAACAGCAAGACCAAGTTACAGTGAGCTATCTCCTGTAATTTGGAAACCACAGCTTGACTGTACCTGCTGGAAAGTGTGTGTCCTTCTTCTTGGGAGGAACTACAAACACCAGAATGTGAGTGGTCATCTTCACCAAGCTCCTGATGCTGAAGCAAGATGCCCCAGTAGACATTTTGCTCATTTGCAAAGCAAAGCCTAGTGTTGACTGTGACCCAAACATTATCCCTCGTCACGAGAGTTGAGAGTTTGCTCCAGTAAGGTCAAGAAAAAGAGATGTTGGGAGTATACCCTTTTGCTGAGATTCAGACTGTGCTTCAGACAAGATCCAAACCCACTTTTATAATTTCAGCCTTTTCCTGGTGCAAAGTGAGATTAGTATTTACTCAGTCTGTTTCAAAGTAGCAATCTAGTAATCCCTGTAAGCTACTTCTGAATTAAGTTCTTTCGCATGTTTGACTCCAAAAATCGCACTCTGAACTTTGATCAGATCTAAATTAAGTAGTGTCACGTGCAGCGATCCTGTTCTCATCCAAAGCAGGTATGGAGCTTGCTGGTCTGTCTAATCTCATCTCCGTTTGCAAACATAACACCAGTGCTGTGGTTTGGGTAATCCTCATGTGGTCGGGCACAGTTGCTAGAAGGAAGGACTCGTACTGTGATGGGGAGGTAGCAGTCTTCCCTAACCAAGAAGGAGCATCTTGTGATTCCCCAACACCTCAAGGAGAAGGGGGGGACTAGGATCATACAAGTTCAACACTTTCAGGTGTATCACAGTGTGGGAATCCTTGTTTCATGACACTTGATGAGTCAGCTGTCTTTTGCAAGCTTATCAGTTTAAATCTCTATTTTCCAGTTTCTCAGCAGGGTTTGCTCAATATGAAAACAAACTACACGGGGCATTAACTTGTCTCTCCTGGAGCTGATCCAGCAAAATGTAGAATTGCCAGTGTGTGAGAAAAAATCTTCCCATCAGGAATACTGCTGCCCTGAAAAAAAAAAAAAAAAAATGACTAGAGCAAGTACTGGTCTATTAGATTTTTATAATGAATGGGTGTGAGCTTGGTACCAAACTGCCATCAGCACATTTTTGCACAGATCAAACCCTTCAAGAGAACATTTCAAGATACGCTGAAGTTTAGGCTTTGCTAATTCAAAATTCAAAAGCAAATTTCCCTGGGGTTTCATCAATGGCTTCAACTTTATTGAATGAACCTGGCTGATGGATCTGTTTGCACAAAAATAAAGGAAACATCTCACTTTTTACACAGAATTAGAGAGTTACATCTCTAGGTTCAGGCTCGAGATCAAGTCATGGCTAGTATGAAATCAGTTAACTTGGAATCTTCAGCCAGTGGCACGTGCAAAGTCATCTGACTGAAATCTCTTTCACTGGGAGTTAAGGTAAGTTATCAGAATACCTTATATTTGTCAAAGGCTGAAAGTGCACACATGAACAATATCTTTTTCTGTTTCTGTTTAGTAATACTGTAGTTTGAGATTTTGCAAATCTGTCAGCTGCTTGCAATGACAAAATCACATCTCATAGAAAAGAAGCATTCAGACATTTCACGAATAAAGAGATCCACACGGTCCCATCTCTCCCCAACTCATTGATGTTTCTGCAGTTGTGATGTTGTACTGAATAACAACAATTATTCAAAGTTTTAGTTCTTTGCATGTGAAGTTTTGATGCATTATTGCTGATTGCATTAACCACATAAACACCTTGTGTTAATAATTTCAGATTCTGGGTATGTATTCACAGTGGGTTTTCCCATTTTACCATTAGAGAGCAGCCCATGCAGGAGGGAAGCACATACAGACACTGCTATCAGCTCCCCCATGGCCAGTCAGGGACAATGCTGTGTTCCCAGGTGTTTCACTGACACCAAGGTCTGAGTTCCCTGATGCATCCTTCCTCTCTCTCATACTCTTTCTTTTCCCATCCAGTATCCAACACATGAGGAATGAATGTGCTCTGGGCAGAAAGCCTCTGACAACATGCTGCCTTACTCAGATAGTGGAAAGTGTTGAGGTTTTGACACCTTGCTTTGCAACAGTCTCTCAGCAAGTAGTAAAGCCCCATTGACCCCCAAGACAGACAAGCTACTTGACTCTTACTGTCTTTTTTTGTTTGCAGTTTATTTCTGCTCACCTCTTAATCATTATCTACTTACCATAACACAGGCCAGTGCTTTATTAAATGGGTTGCCTGTTTGCTCACAAGGCATCCCATATCTGAAACTCCAAGTCTCTGCCTAGAGTATAATTCCAGGGCAAAAGCAGAAATCATTTCTCTTTGTTATTGCAAATCCACTGAATAGACACCAATAGCTTTGCCTTTCCCAAAGGAATAAAATGAATTGCATATTTCTTAAGGTAAAAGGCCATTTCAAAGGGCTCATTCCCCTGCTAGCCCTAAGCCAGTAAAACTAAAATGACTCAAGTAAAGTAGTGTAAGATGTGGAATCTTCAGTAAAGGAAAGACATGTTGGAGAGGGTTAAGACAAAGTCCAGCAGAAAATGATTCAAGGGATGGAACAGCTCTCCTATGAGGACAGGCTGGGAGAGCTAGGGTTGTTCAATATGGAGAAGAGAAGGCTCCAGAGAGAGCTGACAGTGGCTTTTCTGCATTTAAAGCGGGACTGTAAGAAGGGGACAGACTATTTAGCTGGGTCTGTTATGATAGAATAGGAGGAAATTATTTCAAACTAAAAGAGGAGAGATTTATACTGGATATAAGGAAGAAGTTTTTTACAGTAACATTGGTGAGGAAGTGGCACAGGTTGCCCAGAGAGCTGGTGGATGCCCCATCCCTGAAGACATTCAAGGTCAGGCTAAACAGGGCTCTGAGCACCTGATGGAGCTGTAGGCATCCCTGTTCATGGCAGGGGAGTTGGAGCTCATGGCTTTTAAGGGTCCCTTGCAGCTGAAACATCTCTCTGATTCTATCATTCTCTTACTTAATGGAGGTCTTTGGGTAACCAGGAGCAGAAAGATTTCAGATGAGGCCATTGTTTCCCCTTCAAGGGAAGACTCAGGCTGAAGGTCCTCCTTCCAGAATGGCAGGAGTTTCCCACAAACCAAGGTTCACTCCCAAAAAATGCACAGCTGGTTTTCAGGTTTCTCTGTGTGTTCTGTATGAGGCCCAAGAGAAGGGTGGTCAGGGGAAGCAAAGCACAGAGCACCTACAGAGAGAGCCACCATCATGACACACCCAGAATCCCATGAATCCCATGAGTTTGCTCTTGCCTTGGAATTCCCCCACCCTTGCTCAGGCTACTTCCATCTTTTTATCTATAAGCATGTTCTCTCAGTTCCTCCCATGCTGGAGGATGAAGGAATTTCCCCACATTTCAATTCATTCGATCCAAGACCACACCGTGTGGTGATCTTTCTATCTAATGAGGACGTGTGCTGAAGGTATATTCAAGTCTAGGGGAAGAGGGATCTTGAGGCAGATAAGGCAGCAATACCATGGATATCACCATGTCCAGCCAGAGTCTCATGCATGGTCTGGAAAAATTCAGACAAGTTATCATGGAAGGGACTGACTCTGTTTCTTCACTGCCTTATTGATTGCACTTACGGACCTTGGGGAAAAAGACCTTCTGCAAAAAAATCCTCACAGACCATCACTTTATTGGAGAATTTTTTTCTGATAAACTTCAGCCAGGATTTCAGCCTCTCTACTAGCACAAGTCTCTATTTCAAAGCTGACAGCTCAGTTGATTTGCCTAGAGCAGTATTATTTCCAGCTCCCTACAGTGTCTGAAGCATCAGCACAGGGATATGGCTTGCTCTTCTGGAGATGAATCTGGAGGCCATGCCAGACACCTGGAGGTGTCTTGGATTGCTCTGTTTACTTAGGTTTCAACAGCTGAATTGGGTCTGTGGCATGTATGCAATGGACACCTTGCCTATGGCATGATGCAGAGTGCCAGCCTCATGCTCAACTATCTACAACCTCAATTCAGTAAAATTAACCAGAGGTGTTCACATGCTTTGGAAAAATGATAAAGTTACTTTTAGGGTGTGCAAGCCACAGTTGCACTAAGGAAGCAGAAAGTGCAGTAGGTTCAAGGGTCCCCATTTAAAGGCAAACCACCAAACCTGAAATCTAAGCATATATGGAGCACAGAAAAATACAGGGACAGGTTGCTGGGCTTGGAGCTGTAGGCTGATGCAGCAACCTCTGCTTTGGTTTCTCTCACTAGTGGGTTTACTTCAAAGACATTGATGCTATTTTAGTAGGTTGCCTTATATTTATTTCTCCTTTTTATCTGTGTGATGAGTTAAAAAATGCCATATGCCTGTTTTTATGTTCCTTGGGCTTCACCCCCACGCACACCCCATGCACACACACACACACACACACACAGCTTCCAGTTGACTAAGGAATGTTAAACATTTATCTGCGGCTCAGCACAGCCACTGATATAGCAAAGCATACATCCAGTGTGGGTGTACCGAGAGATATAGATGCCATATGGAAACTACATCTGACATGTATGGCTTGGGACAAATGGGAAAGAAATCTGTGCCACTCACGCTTACCATGCAAAGAGTGGTTTTTTTTTCTTTCTGAAAATCTCAAGTTGTTTTGACTTTATATGTCTCTGATGCACCAAAATGCAGACACTGGCTTGTCATCAGAACAGAGCCAGAGGGGGAGATGGGGATAAAGCGTGGCATGGAGACAGAATTGGTCGCCCTCAGCCTCCTCCCCTTACCCACATTTGCAAATGGGTTGGACCCAGCCTAAGGAGGCAGCTGTGTTACGCCCACCCACCGACTGGCAGCTCCGAGACGGCATTCCCATGACTGCCAGGAAAGAGCTGGCTGCCATCCTGCCTCCCAGTGCTCCCTCCCTCAGGGGACAACATACACCTCACCTTCTGAAAACTGAATTCCCTGATTCTTTATTCAGCCAAGCGATGGCTGATAGGCAAAGAGAAATCAAGCAGGGCAAGGAGTTTCAGGTGGGTTGAGAAAAAGATAAGTTAGAAAGAGGAATTAATTATACAGATGTTCTGGCGATTAGGGTCACCCGAGTAGGTAGACGAATTTGCACATGGAGGAAGTTTTGCTCCAGTGGCAATAACTTCTCTCTCTGTCCTGTCTCCATTAAGAGCTGGTCTAGACAGTGCATTGCTCCAAGCATTGAGAGGCAGCCGACCTTGGCAGCCCATCTGCTGCTGATGGCAAGTGGGGTTGCACCAGTGCTGATGCAACTTGTTGGGATGTTCAAGACAGGTTCAGCCCCCGGCAGCACTCAGGCTGTCTGTAGGGAGGCTGCTTTCCAGGGGCGGGGAGGAGAAGAGCCAAGATTTATGGAGGAGGCTGGCAGCCGTCCATGGAGAGGTTTGGGAGTGGGAGGCTCCATCACCCATTCTCTATGCAAAGAGACTTGTACTGCTCTCAGTGGAAGGCTGGTTGTACAAAGACCCAAGGGCTGGGCTTGGCAGAGGGAACATGTTGTTCTTCAGTGTGAAATGGATGTGGAGCTGAAAAAGCTGGTGTCAGGAGGAGCTGGGTAGTCATGCTTTTCGGCACATGTGGGAGACATGGGCTGTGGCTCTCCTCTCCAGCCCTGCAAGACCAAAGCTGCAACTGGGGGAATAGTTGATGGATAAATTAATTTGTTTAACCCCTAAAATGCAGCATCTGTCTGGCTGTGGTTGCTCATCACTAGAGTGAATAATGGAAAAATGTCATAGGTTTTTGCTTCCCAAGCATCAAAGCTATTTCCAGTACTGACAAGCTGCCGTGGGGTGCTGGTGGTGGCAATCCACAGATTAACAAGTCTCTCAGCAACCATCACTTTGTCTCCATTCAGTGGAACTTGAAAACTCTCGCAGTCCCAGGGAAGAGATTTTTTCACTTCTGTCAAAATAGGGGTAGAAAAGGAGGAGGAAGAGGCCAGGGGACAGAAGCAGGCCAAGTTACAAACACAGGGAGGGAGAACTAAAAATGTCCTGCAAAACAAGAGCCGAGGAACGTGCCTTCTCCTTCTCCTTCAAGCAACTGCACAGCAAGGTGCTGACTGTAAAAACAAATACAACATTACAATGCTGGAGCAGGAAAAAACTAAATCCCAATCACAGAAATGCAGAGAAGAAAAAAATTAATCAAGTTATGCCAAACCTAATAACAACAGCCCTAACCATCAGCTTCCCCAAAAGAGAGGAAAAGGAAAACAAAGGCTCTGAAACACAAAACACAGGAACTCATGGAAAATATCAAACAAATGTAAGAAAAGCAAGGAGTGCAAAACTACACACAGGTCTCCACTTCCCTTTTCCCCTTTATGTATACAGAGAAAGAGAGGGAAAGCAAGCACCGTTCCCAGACAGCTGTGTTTCTGGAGCTGGTAGATTAGAATATTACTTGTAAGCCATTTGGACAAAGAGGCAGCTACATTTTACTCTTATGAGGGGTCTTACTTAATGGAGTCATTCTACTGAGCTGGGCATAAGGCCAGTGTGACAGTATTTGGACCCTGTTCTGAACCTTTGTACTGAATTGAACTTGGCTGTGTAGGCAGTCCAATAGCAAAGGTGATTCCTCGGCAAGAAAGGGATCTTAGAGAAAGATAAAAGACTCAGGCCCTGCTAGAGGGAATCATTCCCTCCTGCTTTGCTAACACCAGGCTTTCTTACACCTGCTGCAAAGCTGGACTGTCAGAACCACTGTGTTTCACCTCACCCAGGGCACTCATAGCACCTGAGATTGGGCACAACTTTGTCATGGCTTTGGTACTGATCCTGACATAGGAATGGGATTTGCCCCACTTCTACAAAGGAGACATCTCCAGCTAGCATAGTTGCCCAAGGGCTGGCAACTATGGTAAGCACTGCAGAGAAGCAATCCTTTCTAAGGTGGCATTCATGTCTTGTTAAAGTAGGTGTCTGAAATAGGTCAACTGAGTCAGTCTGAGAAGTACCAATTGCTCTCCATTGCCTACTAAGGGATTGTAGGTATCTAGTTCAAATGCAGATGTGTGGTTATATGAGATTAATACCATCCCTGTTGACCTTTGGCAAGTCTCTTGCTACTTTAGTTTCATCTGCAGGCCAGCTATAAGGATGTCTGCCTTATTTTGATACCTCTTCTCCAAGAACAATTAAAGGTAAAAACTGAGTTTTGATTATTAATATTACTGTCCTTTAAAAATAGTAAAGGACTCTCTCACTTCATGGGTTTTATTGTTTGTTTTGTTTTAGCTACATTTATTTTAGCTCTTTAATTTTCTGTGCACGTTTTCAGGGAATTTATTTATTTATCTATTTATCTTTCTATCTATAGGCCTAAAGAAGAGAAAGAGAACGAGAATTCTGCTCAACCAAAGAGACTCACAACTCCTATCGGCCTTCCCATCCTGCTCCTGTGCTTCTTTCCACTCATTCATCCTAGATCTCCCTTTTTCGTCTTTAATCCCTTCCCACTGGCTATCCAATTTAGCTAGACCAAATTCCCCCCAACCAGCCTTCTCAAAGCTTGTTCCCGTTCTCTTGTTGGCACAGCAATGAGAAAACAAAAGAAATATAATTGCTACTTCCAATGGCTGTGTTTGGATGTGAATGCGGCAGGGGAGGGACTCTGTCTGTGTGGGAATCCCTGTTGACTCAGTTGCTTTCCTCAGCACAGCTGCATGGAAAAGAGTGAAGCCCTTCTAGGTTTAAGTCACAAAGCATTGCTGAGCCAGCTACTTACAAAGGGATGAGAGTTTTGCAATCACAGGCAGATTTCCCACAGATACAAAGGTACATCCCCAGTGCAAGACCACCAACCTGACAGATTTTGAATCTGTGTCACACTGTCTGGGAGGTAAATTTTCTCGGAGGAAAGACCACCAGATCTTTTTAATGTAGATGAAAATACTCATTTTTACAGTGTTCTTGGAAATGGATGAGTCCATCTGTGCTATTTTGTCCTTCTCAATGTCCCTCCACATCAAGGTAAAACTCTAGAGGCAGCTGAGGAAATTCTGACATACTTAACAGGACTATCTCTAGTAACTTCTGTAGTAGTCAGGCTATTCACACTGCTATTCACAGCTAATAAAACAGTGCATAGCATAATTTACCCACAAATTTCATTCAGCTCCAAAGCTCAGATGACTTGCTACCCCTCCTTCCCAATGGAAAAATTCTGCTCTCACAGAGAGATTTTACAGTCAACTACACCAAACCTTAAATAAACAAGGTTAAAAAGTTGCCCATATTGGGTCTTTGCCTGATTTATTGTTGGGTCTGATTCAGTAGATATGAGTGATGTGAGTAGGTATGAGTGAGCTGAAATGCTGAGTCCACACAACCCATATTTTGTATATGGCATAAGTACATGAACTCAGGCGCCTGCAACGTGTCATCCACAGAAGTCATCGTAATGTTCCTAAAAATTGTTAAAAAAAACATAAGTATGGCATGAAGGAAAGATATAAAAGCTATGGGGATATCTGCATATACTTTTAAGGAGCATCTGTTGTATGTGAGCCTGTGAAGCTGCTTCCTGCATTCCGACGCACCACCCTTGTTCATTTTCTGTTCAATTTACACTCTGTGTGACATTGGCCATTTTTCTCAAACAGCATTGTAGGGCTGGTTATGATGCATCTCTATACCTCTGCTTGTCCAGTCTACACCTAAAGACACCAAAAGATGAGGAGTCACAGCTTCCCCTCACAACCTCTCTCAGTATTTCACCATCCCCATTATTTATCTAATCTCAAAATTCCTTGTTGCTGTTTAAACCCATCCTAACTTTCCCACCATGGACACGGAAACCAGACAGCTCCCTGCCATTATGCATCAAACTTACAGTTAACTAAAGGCTGTTATCATCCCCTCCACTTCCCAGTACTCTTTTCTTGTTATTAAATCATGCTGATATTCAGGGTTTTTTTTTTCCAAATATAGGTTTTATGAACCACTGACCATTGTCTCCTGAATTCCCTATGAATGGTCTACATCTGTTGCAAAGCCCAGTCTCCAAA
Source organism: Lagopus leucura (assembly GCF_019238085.1). Lineage (NCBI taxonomy): Eukaryota > Metazoa > Chordata > Aves > Galliformes > Phasianidae > Lagopus > Lagopus leucura. The sequence continues at coordinate 10,310,550 of NW_024962262.1, forward strand.
ATCAGACATATCTTATAGTTGAGGACACCTCTTGGCTGCGCAGGGTAAATGACAGATGGAGCGTGTCAGGCTTCTCCATGTCTGTCACAGCATGTCACCATGTCAGGCTCATAACTGCAGATATCTCAACATGGTCTGGTTGACTCTTACATGTCTTTCAAGGCTGAGTGGTAGAAACCAAGCATAACCAAGGATATCATAGCCACCCTGACAAGAGAAACAGGACAAACCATTCAGGAGGGAATGAAGAAGGGCAGGCAGAGTACACTCTGAACCACTAGCATCATGAGGCTAAGAGGCTATGGTGAGTAGAATGAGTGCACGGCACAGAGGATACTCATCAGATTGCTCCTGGGCGCTGATAATCCCCACCCAATGGAACCAGTCACACTCCTGTATCGGGATCATAAGTCACAGATAGTGGAATTTGACAGGTGGTTCTGCTAGGGCATTCACATCCTTGGTGTGGCTACATTTATCAGTCTGCAATAAGCTTCAAGCCTCTCCTACATCATCCTCTCAAACCACAACGTATGGCATATCTCTATTTCTGCTTATACTGCACTCCCAAATTGCCTTTCACACTCTTCCTGAATTGCACACAAAACCTTTGCCTTAGAGCAAAGGAGTCTCAAGGAATGGGGAACTAGAGCAGGGTCTGAGGCTGCGGGTCAGCCCACCTCTGCCAATCTGCACAGCAAGAGGTTGTGTCCTGCATTCCGAGGTTAGCGAGGCACATCAGCGGAAGCAGCTTTTCCCAAAACACCTGCTGCTCACCCAAACTCCCCTGCCTCACCTCAGCATACATATAAATCATTGCAAATATGTCAGAAGACCAGGAATGCATCATGGAAACCTTTCCCCTGTAACAGTAGCTGAGTGTAACATTTGCAAGTGTGAAGAGCTCATGTTTGTGCAATAACGCTTCTGTACACCGTGTTCCACCTGGGCCACGGGAAGAGGAGTTCACCGTGACCCTTTTGCAGCATCAGAATTAGGCACAGCCACACTCTCCTGCCATGAAGGAGATGAGGGAGGGAATGGAGAGCTGAAGTCTCCAATTTACTGCTAGCTGAAGCAGTAAGTTGAAGTGACAAAATTCAGATTTCCACCCACTTTCTTCTAAATCTGACATTGTGATGCTATCATTTTCCACAATTTATCTGAGGAAAAGCTACTTTTAGGTATAGCAGCTGAGTCTACTCCATAAAACTCAAATTCAAGAAATCAAGTAATTTTACTGCTCAGTATGCCAGGCAGCAGTGCAGGCAGTTCAGAGAGAGTACTAGTCAGAGTGACTTCGGTGGCCAGGACATGCTCAAGGCTGGTGCAACAACCAGCCTGCCGGAGGGAACACAGAGTCACTGTCAGATTGTCGGTAAAACACTCAGACATAATCTCAAATTTCCTTTGTTAAATGGGAAATCCAGCGTTACTACAATAGACTATAAATATGGGATAATCTCTACTTAAGGAAGAGATAGAAACATCTCTATTCTCTACTTTGGCGGACACAGGCAATGCTTTTATTAGATCAACTGTCTTAAGTATAGCTATTACTTGGTGCATGGCAAAAACAGAGGATGCACCAAGCAGCAAACAAGGCTGAGCATTTGCCAATGATTCGTGAACAATTTGAGACTTATGGATTGTTTTTAAACTGCCAAAATTCACTGGCAGAGTGATGGCAAGTTCATGATATTAACCGAGTTAATCACTCCATGCAAAGTGGAAGATGAGACACTGGAAAGAAACAATCCCAAAATACTCAATAACCTGGTGAATGGAGGAGCACTCAAGACCCATAAGAAAGCAGAGGAAACAACAACCACAGCTAGCGGATGAAGGCTCATTGTTTCCCCCACGATTTCATGTATCTCCCAAAGGAAGCTTTTCCATCACATCTGTGCCACTAATTTGAGTCAAATTTACAGAATATTGGAGTGCCAGGACTCCACTGATACTACCTCTGCTAAAGGCTGTCTGAAACACTCACCCATCCTTGACAGGAGAATTTTGTAAAGGAATAACTGGCAGTTCTGTTCTCCGCTTGGCACTTATCCTGCATATGATGCAGTAGGATGGGCTTTTAAGACAAATACGTTGCCCAGGTTGAAAAAGCATAATAATCAGAACTAGGGATAAGCTTACAGCTTTTGCAAAAGAAAGCCTAAGCAAAGATCACATGATTTTTGTAGCAGAAATCAGAATTTACATTTTGCTTAAATAATACCACATGCAGTGGGATCCCAACATAAGTAGGGCCTCCAGATGCTCAGAAAATAAATTATAATACTTAAAATGTTTGTTTATTTCAATAAAGCTAATAATGTTACTAATTACACTGCTATTAACACTTCTACTGATTATTCATAGCAATAAGAGTAAAGTAGTAATGGATGCAGCGTAACTATAACTACCTTTTCAAAATGGAGATCCCTGGAACCTCTTGCATGTTGAGCAGAAATACAGGCAACAGTCCATCTCTAAAGCTTTCATCTCTATTTGCTGAACAAATCAATGGTCGTCTGTAAAGGAACTGTTCACTTGCTAGCAGGTCAACAGAAAGGTTGACAAACATCAGCACACTGAGAATTAATTTATTTGTAGTAGTGCCAAAGGACAGTATTTGGATAAACAGCTTTAAACTTGTCCTCATACCACCCATTTTCATAAAAGTAGTTCAGAATGGTCTTCTTTGGTATCCAAAAGTAGGTGCTTTTAAGGGTTGAAAAATCTTTATTGCCCTAGATAGTCCAAAAGCAAGAAAAAGTCAACACTGAGAGGGGCCCAGAGCAAATCCTCAGACAGGAATAACTCCAGTTTTAGGGAAGTTCAAAGTCTGGTTCATATAGATGTTTCACAGAAGAGCTTCCTCTGTTCTGAGGACTTCTGCAGCCTGGCAAGCAGTGACACCCAGGTTACAACGAAGAAACGGGGAACTTTGCCAGGAATGAGAACTCAATGGCTAAACCCCAAGGACGGTTCCTGCATGCTCTTCGTCCATGGCCACCAGCCCCCAGGATGCTGTGGGGGTCCCCAAGTAGGAGAGAAAAGTGCTGGTCCTGGGAGTACCCCTACCTGCTGTGCACATGCCAGCACAGCCCATCTCACGGCATGGGAAGAGGCCATCCAGCTGCTGACCTACCTGTCCATAGACATGTCTTCTGGTGGATTCTACTGGATATTACAAGGGCATTAAACAAAATAGTGTCGTTAGAGAGTTAATGTTGTCTCTTTCAAGCTGGTAGGGCAGGCTGCTTTTTAAGTTGATACTCATGAGGATAAGTAGCTGCCACTGCAGAAACAAGCTCCGTGATGTGAAGATCTGCTCAGAGTTTCCTGTTGCTTGCAGCACCCAAGTGCACTTCAGCCTCTGCGGTGCCTCCTTTTGTTGTTGTTGTTGTTGCTTCTTTGGAGGAGCATAGGAGATGTCATCACCAGCATATGAAAACAATCCTCACTTGATGTTACACCAGTAGCCTATTGACATGGAACAGCACAGTAAGCCTTTTTTTGCTGATAAATAAAAATGATTAACCTAACTGGTTGCTGTATATTCATCACTCTTGATACCTGGCAAACATTCTGGTTGTCAAGCAGGTAATATCTGATACATCTGTCCTGCTGTTTATCTCTTGGGCTACGCTATCTCAAGCACCCAGTGCTCATCTCCGTTCTTTGCCTACTCTCTCCAGAGGTCTGATTGAAAGGTATGGTCATAATGATATATATATATATATTTGTTTTTACTCTGACAGTACTAAGTTAATTCTGGAGTTCTGAAAGCTTACAAAAGCTGCAGCTCATACCTACTACCATTATTAATTCCAAACATTTGCTGCCTGCTATTATAACAAACGCTTGCTTAGGACTACATTCAGACTACCTAAAATAGCACTTTGCACTTCAGCTTTGGAACCAAAGCTCCAGGGAGCAGGAGCTATTCCATTTGAGTTGGCTGCTCCCAGAGCCTTAGGTGATAAATAGCCACAGTGTCCACGTTAAGCAATTTGTAAGTGCTGGGTGGAAAACACAGCCCCTATGTCTCTTTTAGCTGGATAAAAAGCCAACTCTGCAGCCCTGGATAGCAAGCAGCTTGTTTGAGCTCTCCTGAGCACACCGTTTTGTAACTAGCACATCAGCTAAGCTTTGTGAAACTCTCTAAGAGGCAGACAGGATACTGCCTGAAGGGCCACATTCAGATAAAGTGGAATTTCAGCTAATTTTGCATCTAGAATAAATAAAGACTGGCAGGCACTTACAAAGTCTTTTCAGAGCAGTTCAGAGAGATTACTAAGGGTGCTGAGTGCCATCTTGCTATTATTGGCACAGATTCAGAAGGTAAAACAGCTTTCACGTGATTGTGGCCATTTCTGATCAATTAAACTATGTCCTGTAAGACTAAAAATAAATGTGCCTATGAGTCCAGTTTTCAGCTTTTGCAATCAATGAAGACAAAAACATGATTCTTCACCCTCCCACCAAGATTTAATGAAATTGCTTTTGGAAGTGTTAAAAACAGCAATTGCAATATAAATCATAAAGAAGAGATTGTTTTATACTCCAAACTACTTTAGTGACCGCTGGAAAGAATACATGCCAAAACTTCCAGTGCTTGGGATGTGACAGCATCCCAGAAGAGATGCAATGTTAGCGTGTGCGTGAAGGGAATTTCTGTGCAGCAGTGGTCACCAAAGACAAAACTGCATTTCACATAAGGTCAGTAAAGTGCCCTTAGGTGTTTTAACTAACTTTTCCTGCCAGGTCTCAGAGTCCAAAATAGTTTTATTTACAACTAGTCAAATCACATGAAAAGATCTGCTGTAGCAGAGTTGTTCTTTTGTGCATCTGCAAAAGAACAAGAGAAACTTCTTTCAATAAAGCATCATTTTAAGTTTCCACTCATCCAATAAACAGTCATGAGACCTACATGAAATTTACCAGACTGCTTTTTCTTGGGTTGGGAATATTTTCTTTCTTTCTGGCTTTCCTTCTACAAGCACTTACAGGGGAATGGATGACATGTGTTTAGGATCTACTGTTAGTATCATCTATGTGGGTTCCTCTGCAGTTTAGCTAACAGAAACCTGATAACTTCAGAAGCACCTGTCTTCATTGCACAGCTCAGAAATCCCCACAAATTTCCTGTCCAAACAAGCAAAACCCCACGGCCCAGTGCATTAGAGACATTAGTGTAGCTACTGACAGAATGGGGAGATGGGACATGCCCTCAGCCTATGTAAAGTACCAGGCATTTCCAGCTGTTATAGAGACCCTACTAAGTGTCACTATCCTGGGATAATCAGTTGTCTGAGTTGGACTGTGTGATCCTTATGAAACCCTTCCAACTACGGATAATGTATAATTCTATAATTCCCTCAAAATCATCTCACAAGATACTAAAGATGGAAAGAGAGAAGAAGAGCCAATACTTTCAGACTGACAGACTGTCAGTTTTGCCAGTCAACAAGTAGTGGTGCTGCAAGGTAGGCAGAACTAGAGTAGACAGGAGACTGGGACCCACTGGGGACATGGCCTCCACCTGCTCCTCACAATGGAGAGGCTCCAGAGGGTGGGGTGTGAGGAATAGTGCTATTCTTGGTTGGGTTTTTCATTTCAAAAGCAGCAAATCTAACCCTATATGATGCTTCACTGCTCATACAGCCACTGCCTCTGACACAGTAGAGACTGGTTTGCGCAAGCAGAAAAATAGCCAGATGTTCATCCTCTTGGCTGATTTCATGTCAACAGTTGTTCTGCAGACTTTACAAACACCACACGATACCAGGTTTGTGGGTCCTTGTTTAGAGCTCACCCCAGTGGGTTCAGAACACAAGAAATCCAGGAAACCTGATAAGAATTAGAACCCACGTGTGGTGAGAAACCCAGTTGGATCTTCAATTTTACCTACTAGTTTTGACACTTTGAAAAGTCTTGTCCTTTCCTTTGCAAGGCTTTACCAAATGTTCCATGTCTTGACGGGTGGAATGAGCAAGAGAATTAGCAACATAAACTGAAAGTGTGCAAATAGGAGGGACTGGAAGTCAAGCAATGACAGAAAAGCCTGAGACTGGAGAAGGAGCCCCAGAGAGCCTCTTGCTTCCCATGACTGAAGGTGAAGTCCATGGTGGAGGGAGAGGCAAGTAATGCCATGACAAGGAGCTATGTTGAGCACAAGAACTGAGGCTAATGAGGCAGATTCATACCAGAGCAGGACAATGACATTACTCAAGCAGCCCCAGAGAGAGACCAATCCATTGATCTAATAATGAGAAATGACCAGGAGTATAAATGAAGAGGGAGAAAGATGAAAGAAAATGATAGATCCTCCTGGAAGACATGTTAAGGCACATGAGGGACAAGCACGTGATCTGAAACAGCCACCATGGCTTCACCAAGGGGAAAGTTGTCCCTGACCAATCTAGTGGTCTTCTATAATGGAGCAACAGCATCAGTGGACAAAGGGAAGGCAACTGATGTCATCTACCTGGACTTCTGCAAGGCCTTTGATGCTGTCCCCCCCCCCACACACACACATCCTTATCTTTAAATTGGAGAGGCATGGATTTGAAGGGTGAACTATTTGGTGGATAAAGAATTGGTTAGAAGGTCACAGCCAGAGGGTTGTGGTCAATGGCTCTATGTACAGGAGGAGGCCAGTGATGAGCAGTGTCCCCCAGGTGCCTGTCTTGGGACTGATACTCTTTAACATCTTTACTGATTGCACAGATGATGGGATCAAGTGTGCCCTCAGCAATTTTGCTGCTGGCAACAAGTTGAGCAGTGTGGTTGATACAGAAGAAGGATGGGATGCCATCCAGAGAGACCATGACAAACTTCAAAGCTGGGCCCATGTGAACTTAATGAGGTTCAACAAAGCAAAGTGCAAGGTTTTGCACTTGGGTCAGAGTGATCCCAGATATGTATGGGAGAAGAAGTCCTTGAGCCCAGCTGAGAACTGAGGACTTAAATGTTCTGGTAGATAAAAAACTTAACATGAGCCAACAGTGTGTGCTTGCAGCCCCAGTGCCCATCAGTATCCTGGGCTGCATCAGAAGAGGGGTGGCCAGATGGAAGAGGGAGGGGATTGTCCCTCTCTACCCTGCCCTCATGAGGCACCCTCTGGAGTATTGCATCCAGGTCTGAGGCCCCCAACACACAGGAAAGATGGTGCTTTTGGAGAGCGTCCAGAGGAGAGCCATGAAGATGATCAGAGGGCTGGAGCACCTCTTCTGCTAAGACAGGCTGAAGGAACTAGGCTTATTCAGTCTGAAGAAGAGAATGTTGTGGGGAGATCTCATTATGGCCTTCCAATACTTAAAGAGAGATTAGAGACGGGAGGGAAATCAATTTTGTATGTGGGTAGATAGCAATAGGACAAGATTGAATGGTTTTAAACTGAAGGAGGGAAGATTTAGATGTCAGGGGAAGTTTTCCACTGAGTGGGTGGCTAAGTGCTGGAACAGGTTACCCAGAGAGGTTGTGGATGGACGTGCTCAAGGCCAGGTTGGATGAGGCCCTGGGCCACCTGATCTACTTGATCTAGCAGTTGGCAACCCTGCCTGCAGCAGGGTTAGAACTTGGTGATCCTTGAGGTCCCTTCCAGCCCAAGCCATTCTACGATTCTTGAGTCTATAAACTCAAAGAAAATCTGGCAGCAAAAAGAAAGTGCTGCAGTGGCAGGTGACAGTGAATAGTCCCAGCCAAAACCATGTGGAGAATTTGTGGTGGGAAGTCATTAGACCTGCTGAATGAGGAAACTGGAATTTGGGATAGGAGAGATAAAGGTGAGAAAATGACCTGGCTGAACATGGAGAAAAGGATTGGAACAAGCAGCTAGATTTTGCACAGAACAAAGCAAAAGAATGTGTTGATCTCATATACTCAAGCAAGCAAGCAAGCTTCTGAGCCCAAAACAGGACTGTGCCTTGAGGTAGACATAGGAGAGAAAAGTAAATTATGATTTAGTTAAAAATCCAGGAGTCTTTATTCCTGGATTGATTTGGAAGAGCTGAATTTTCTAGCCTGGATTTCCTGTAAGGTGCTTCGTGCCAGAAGCCGAGAGTGTGAAACTATGACTGTCTTGTGTGATTTATTGTTGCTGAATCTTCAGCTGAAAAAGTCTGTTGGTCTGTCTTGTTTGTCATCCATATTACGGTACCTAATCTCACATCTGATCAGTTGTCAGACAAGGCTAGTCAAGACTTTCTCATCTCCATTACCTGTCCCCCATCCTAGTCTTTCAAGCCTACTGCTCCACCAGTTTCTCCTTTCTGTGGGAGGAGACCTTACATTACCTTTAGAGGGCTGGTTTATTTTTACCTATGTTGATCTTCATTGTACTATGTTTTCCAAGCATTTTAAACACTGATGTGTCTCTTGCTTATTGGTTCTTTGTCCTCACTGAGGCTCAGACTCCTCCAGATAGTGTCATCTGAAAGGTGAGCCACCATTCAACAGAGCCCTTAGCAGGCATCTCCTTGGGTCTGCATGTCTCAGAGGCAACCAGACAGATAGGGACTACCAAAGAAACAGAAGGAGGACAGATCTGACAGCAGTACTAAGGGCAACTGTACCTACAGCTCCAGCTTTCCAATCCTATTTCAGAAGCAAGACCAAGCTCCTTGAACAGCGTATGGTCTTGTGCAGACACATCCCAGCCTGGACAGAACACTCTCTGTGGGTCTCCAGGCCATTCTACACAGATCTGGCCATGGATTAGGGGTATCCAAGTAGCCCCAACATTGCTCAAAGTGGCCAAGGGATAGCAGTCTTTCCCACTCTTCTGTCTTCTTACTTCATCTCAAAACCCAGCTCCACAAGCCAAGATTCCCAAGCCATACATACCAGGATTTCCGATTCTCCCATTCCCTTCTCTTCTGTTGCTACCTTTGTGTTGCTGAAGTCCATGCAGTCCCAAGAGAGTAGGCAGGAGCAGCTGATGTCTCCTGGCCACCTCAAAACTGAGACATATGGAGAGAAACAGTGATGAATTTTGAGATGCATCATGTGACAGGTGCTTCTGGCTCTGATTGTCTAGAATGAGGGGGAAGACTTGAAGAGGGTCTCAGATGGGTATTTTTCTATTGAGGGTTTAAACAAGCCTAGCTGTGAATCATTCTCATCTATGCTGACCACAGAGCATCACATCTGTTGTTTTTATGATGAAAAAAAAAAAAAAAAAAGGAAAATGACTAATGCATCTTTATATAGACAAGTCACTTCAGTCAAGCCTGAAGCGCAGTTGGCTAATTGGACAAAACCATGGCTCATAATCACATTTTAACATTCCTCCAGCTTAATGTTTGTGTTTTGGTTAGTTACCGAAGGGTGTTAACCTAGAAGTGGTCACTATAAGGGTTTGATGTTACAGTAACACCCCATTAAATAGAACATGGCAAATTCACTTCACACCTGACTTGCCAGCCTCTCAAGGATGCCCGCCAAGCCAAACACTAGCACAGGGATCCACGCAATGACTGACACTTTTACAGCCAGGAAAGCAGGCAACATTCTTCCATCTTGTAAAGCATGGAGATTCAAGCAAAGATTGTAAACAATGTCCAGATCAGCAAGCTCTCAGACAGATCTTCTCTGCCAGCCCTGGATATACAGGTACAGGTATATGCCCACACGTGTTCAAACAGTGGCTGGAGCTCAGCACATGGGTTCAAATCACAGCAGTGGTTGTCTCTGAGGTGATAAAAACTCATTACAAAAGCACACAAAACACTCAGACTACAACAACAGATCAAGTGAAAGTGTTGGCTTGTAGGACTCAGCCTTGTTTTTCTTTACTGCCACTGAGCTGGAGCCTACAAGGTTTCAGTCATGTCCAGGGAAATGCTTCTGTGCAGCTCCAGACAATTCCTTATGCCTCGGTCTGTAGATTCTTCTTTGCCCTTCTTCCCCACTGATATACTTAATAGAATACACCGCTGTGGCCTCAAATATCCTCTGCCACTATTTGAGTAGTAAACATACAGCAGGAGGAAAAAAATCTTTCTGTCTTCCAGTAGTCCCCCAGGCTCAGCTCTCTAACATTCTCTGAAATATTGCCAGCTACTTTACATAGGTGCTATTCATGTTTTTATTTATGTATGAAAATTTATTTAACCTACAGGGTGGGGTTTACTTCTTGTCCATCGAATGGTCCCACCTTCAAACATGCAAACTTGATCTGTTTGCAATATCCAAAATAGAAACATTAACAATAATTAGATCAGAGTTTAAAAGGATCAGATCCTCATTAAGACTTTTCCTCAAAGACTTTACAAGCTTAGAGCTTGAAGCTAATCTTCCATGTCAGTTGAAAGGGAAGCCAGGAGGGCTGAAAGAGGGGAACAACAACTGTAACTTGCATTGGTTGCTCTCGCTGAAAAGAAACAAGGATTTAGTGCTCCAAATAGTTAAATCCATAAGATCCTTGAGGGAGAGCCACAGCCTTGAGACTCTCTCAAGTTTCCCTGCTTTCAACAAGAGTGGTGCATTGTAAAGCTAAAGCTGAATTGCTGAGTGGCCTGACTTTCCCACCCTTCCTCCCTCTCCCCCTAGAGCAGCTGTTGTTGCAAGGCAGCCACAGGGAGCATGTGGAATAACTTGGGGAGAAAAATCCATAAGGGTGCTGATCTCCTCATCTGCCTTATTCAGAAGTTTCAGCCTCTCTTTTTTCTCTCTATTTAGTCTTTATTATTTCTTTCTTTCTCCCTATCACACTGGTGACCCTTCTTCCTCACCCCATTTCTTAAATAGTGCAAACAAGCTGCGAAATGTCCTGATGAATTAGCAAGTTTTTTAGCATCCATTTTTTACAGATAGAAAACAGGTCAGAAGACTGGGTACCTAACCAGCTGTAAGAACTGAGTAGCAGGGCACAGACCCAACCTACAAAACCATCTTTCTCATCTTCATCCATTCATTCACACTCATTGTGTTTCTTCTTTACTATTCTTTCCTTGCAGTCAACATTCTTTCATTACCTCTTGTCCAAATCTTCCATTTCATAGTTCCTCTGCTTCTTATGTTCTTATTTCACTGTTGACCTGTTGCTACATTACACGCTGCCATGTATCTTTATTTGTGACCCTAAAACAGCTCCTTAAAAAGATTCAGTAGTTTTCCTTTGTATCAAAGTCACAAATAGTGCAGAAAAACCACACATTCAAAATATAGGAAAGGCAGCAAGAAACCTGGTATATTTATTTCTAACCATAAAGTGGATTTAAGCCACAACTTATTCTTAAAGCGTGGGATTTAGTATGGAAGAAGAGCTGGACTAAGTAATCTCGTTGATCTAAACCTTAAACACGGCCCAGTTCTGCTTGCTAATTAAAAGCAGTGATTATGCACAACCTATAAAAGCATATGGTTTCATTTCAATGGCCTTCGCAAGTTGAAGTCCCTGATCAGCTGTTTGCAACAGCAAGAGACTGTAAAACAAATGTCACCTCTTACCCCCTCATCTCAACAAGTTGTGCAGAAGTCAAAACTGAGTCAAAACATATCCAGCTCCTTAATAAAGCTAAAGTCCAAATTTCAATCATGTGAAAAGAATATGTGTTTCTTCTTTATTCTCCAAAATGCTTCTGGTCTAAAGCTTGTAATATTAAGAACTATATGTGTACCAGATGAATCACTTACAAAAACTAGAACACAAATAAACAGATTATAAATATTCATGAGACAAAATGCAATCTATGATTAGGGGCCAGTGGTGTAAATGTGACACCAGGATCAGGACACCCATCTCATGAGCCACTGGATTCATGTGGCATTATCCCTTGTGTCTTGACACTGCTCAAGGCTTGTGCACCTAAAATGTGTTTTCAGTTGCAACAACACTTCTGCGTTACACTTCATTTCCATTTACTAAGATGGTTATCCACTTCATGCTAAACTCTGGCATCTTTTTACCCACTAATTAGCTCAATTCCCATTGGACCTGCTGCCACATTGTTCTGAGATTTGTGTAGTCAGGCCTAGTCGGAGAGTTTACATTAAACAATCAGTCCTCAAATGTGTAAAAGTATATGAAAAGAAAAGATAAACAAAGCAGAGCATTCGATCACGTTGATTTCAGTGAGGCAATGGGAGGTATGGATAAGGACTGAGTAAGATCTGAGGAAAGAGCCTTATAAATCTGTGTAATACATGGATCAGTCTGTAGAAACCCTTTTCCAATAAAAAGAGGGTCACTGACATGCTGGAAGAAATAGTTTAAGTGCCTCCATCTTAAACAGAAGTAACAAATAAAAAAATCTATCTTATTGATCCTGACAAACTAAATACCTTTTATACAGAAAGCCAAGGATTTTAGATGTCAAAACAAAACAATCAGCACAATGAAAATAAAAAAGAGGAGTGGCTGAGGGAGCTGGGATTGTTCAGTCTGGAGAAGAGGAGGCTCAGGGGAGACCTCATTGCTCTCTATAACAGCCTGAAGGGAGTTTGTGGTGAAGAGGGATTTGGCCTCTTCTCCCAGGCAATGAGCAGGACAAGGGGTAATGGCCACAAGTTGTATCAGAGGAGGTTTAGGTTGGACATAAGGAAGAACTATTTCTCTCAGAGAGTGGTCAGGCACTGGAATGGCTGCCCAGGGAGGTGGTGGAGTCGCCGTCCCTGGCAGTGTTCAAGAGGTGTCTGGACAACGTGCTGCGTGATATGGTTTAGTGCTTGTGGTGGCAATGGTGATGAGGAGACGGTTGGACTAGATGATCTTGTAGGTCATTTCCAACCTTGTGATTCTATGATTCTATGATTCTATGAAGGATTGTCTAGCTTGGTGGTACTCATAATGGAGAAGGAGGGGAAGGAAGAAGCTCCTGGAGCAGACTACCCAGACTTTACCTCCTTTTTTTCTCTTCCTGACAGACCTCTGAAGATCATAAAGATTAACTGAGCCATAGAGAGGTAATTGGGCCCAAAGACCACCTCTTGGCATGGATGCAGCAGCCAGTCCATGGACCAGCTGTATCTCCCACCTTCCAATGGGATCTGGGGTCAGGTTCAAGTAGGGCTTTGCCAGAACAGAAATTCAAGGATTGCTGCACAGAGAGAAAGCACTCTGAGGAGATACTGTTTGCTGCTATGCTTAGTAAATAAAAAGTTTGGAGCAGAGGTTAGCAAGGTAGAGCAGATGTTAGATATCTGGGGAGATGGGAACTGGAGAGAAGATTAGAGGAATAATGGCAAAGTATTGAAATGGCAAACATTATTAAATTGAATTGTTAATGAATTGAAACTTGTGCAAGAGAGGAAACCATTCAAAACCTGTGGATGAACACGTGAAGCCTGAAAGCAGTAATATTTTGCCTTTCTCTCTTCATGAAATTGTGCGTGTTATATCCTCAGCCATAAACAATTAATTTCATCCCTATTCTGGTTTGCTGCTGTGCAGCCACACTGCCACACAAACCTATCCTCACTTTCTTATTGATGTGGCCTTCACACAAAGTTACCTAAAATAAATGTGAACAAAATCTCCCGAACTATGAGGAACTATTACGCACATAACTTTTAAACTGTGGAGTTTAACACCTGGCTGACATTCAGTTTGTCTTCCCTTCGCATTATTTACAATCTGTATGCCTCATATATAAGTGAGAAGCCCTAAAGACACTAATGAACCCTTACTTTGGGAAAGGGGAAGCTGCCCTGAAAGGGCAATTCTCACATTGTGATGATGTGCAGATCTGTGCATTGCATGAGGAAGATCTCTCACTCAGGTCAGTCTGGAACAAGGAGAGATGAGTGAGAAGATGCAGGAAAAAGTGCTGTGGTTACAACTAACAGCTTTAGTTAGGTGAGCAGGTTTGCCTTTGACAGGAATTTTCCTTTTTTCCTTTGACAGGAATTGACACAGAGACCAATGAGGCCTGCAGTCAGCACATAACAGCCCCTCTCTGCCACTCTTTCTGCACACATTTCCCTGATCCAGCATGAGTCCTCCCCAGGCTGCAGTCCTTCAGGATAAACCTGCTCTGGCAAGGGTCCTCCTCAGGCTGCAGGGGTATCTCTGCTCCAGTTCCTGGAGCACCTCCTCCCTCCCTGACCCTGGTTGCCGTGCTGTTGTTTCTTACTGCTTCTCCCCGCTGCTTATCTAGCAGTTTTTGCCCTTTCTTAAGGAAGTTTTCCCAGAGGCACCACCATACTGGCCCAGCCATCCCAGAGAACAGAAAAAAAAAAGAATAGGTAAAGGGAATCAAAGAGAAGTAAAAAATTTAAAAAGGGGAAGAAAAAGTAGAGGGACAGGAAAAAGAAAAGGAAAAACTGGCAAAACTGCTAACTGTCTCTAGTTGCTGTTCCTGAGTATGCCTCAGTAGCCCAGGGAGTGCCTGGAAGCAGCTGGGGAGGCTGAGGCACAGTGCTCACTTGGAGGTCTATTTCTCAGATAAAAGGAGACATTTAATTCACTCTTAAAATTGTCATGTGATTTGTCATGATACATGGCATAGATTGCCCAGAGAAGTGGTGGAGTCACCATTCCTGGAACTTTTCAAGAACCGTGTAGATGTGGCACTGAGGGACATGGCTAGTGGGTATGGTGGGGATGGGTTTATGGATGGACTAGAGTATTTCCAACCTTAATGATTACATGATTCTATGGTTTAAAATGCACTTTCTTCATTTAAAAGAAAAATGCAACTGGAAAACCAAGGCACATTCCTTGTTTATAGTATAAATGCAGTTATCTATTAAGATCTTCAGTTTAAGCAATTAGCATCAATTCTGGCTGCAGGATTAAATCAATGGTCAACATTCATTATTAAGAACAATTCATGAATGGCTTCCTGGAAATATGCTTGTCATTCCTTCTGACTTCAAGCCCACTGACAAATATCAACATGCTCATAGGACACACACATGGTTATCCTGCACTCAAGCTCTGCTGCCTCTGGATGGAGGTCAGAGTCATCCAGTGCACTGGAACCTGAAGAAGAACAGATTGTACAGGAAGAAACCCACTGGTTATCTGCACAAAGTGAATTTTACCTCCATATAATCAGTCTCAATTCTATACTTTAATATCACACATTATTGACTTTAAGTTAGTAGAGCCTCTTAGGATGCAGTATAATGTTTTATTTCATTCATATATTTTAAACAAGAGGACACTGCATAGAAAAATATGAAAACATTTTTTATCTCCATCATTCTCTGTCTTAAACAACGGTTCTAAAAGTTGGAATGTTTAGCTCTCAATATCTGAAAAGTCTGGATATGAAATGAAGTGCAGGTATCCCCATGCAACTTAGAAACAGAATCACAGAATCACAGAATGGCCTGGGTTGGAAGGAACCTCAAGGATCATGAATCTCCAACCCCCTGCCACATGCAGGCAGGGCCACAAACCTCCCTATTTAATACTAGACCAGGCTGCCCAGGGCCCCATCCAACCTGGCCTTGAACACCTCCAGGGATGGGGCATCCACAACATCTCTGGGCAGCCTGTTCCAACAACACCTCACCACTCTCTCTGTAAAGAACTTACCCCTGACATCCAACCTAAAACTGCCCTCCATCAACTTAAAACCATTTCCCTTGTCTTGTTGTTATCTATATTTTAAAGAGTTGACTCCCCTCCTGTTCATAGGCTCCCTTTAGGTATTGAAAGGCTGCAGTGAGGTCACCCTGTGGCCTTCTTTTCTGCAGGCTGAACAAGCCCAGTTCCCTCAGCCTGTCTTCATAGGGGAGGTGCTCCAGCCTGATCCCTGATCATCTTCGTGGCCCTCTTCTGGACCCTCTCCAACAGCTCTCTCTCTTTCTTGCACTGGGCACTCCAGACTTGGACACAGTACTCCAGATGGGGCCTCACGAGAGCAGAGTAGAGAGGGAGAGCAGAGTAGAAAGGGAAGAGCAGAGTAGAGAGCTTTAATAAGCTGTCTCAAAACACATTCTCTGACTGCATATCTCTCTCTTATGCCCTAAAAATGAATCTCTAGATAGCAATTACATGTTTTCAAATTTGTATTTGGAGAAGGAAGGTTCCCCACTTCCATGCCTAAGTTCCTAGGTTTACCTTTGTAGCTGCCTCCTTCTCTGGCAGTTCAGCAAGTAAAGTGATACACTAAGTCATACGTCATACACTAAGTGTGCTTTTTATTGTATTTTTAACTCTTACCCCAAAAAAATCTTGTTCCAGTTCCCTGGTTGTGATTTTACTGCTCAGCTCTAAGCTCAGAGATCAGAAAAATCAAAGCACTTTCAGGAGGTCATCTCCTGCTGCCCAAAGGCAGAACTAACTATACATCATAGATTCTTGGCAGCTGCTTGTCTAACCTGTTCTTAAAAGTCTCCAGTGATAGAGATTTCATCACTTCCCTAGGCAACCAGTGCCAAGGCAGAACTGTCCTTATCATTAGAAAGTTTTTCTTCCTAGTACGTAGAATCAACTGGAAGATAGATCAGCTGAGAAATGCCTTGAGACAATGCTTCACTGTCATCCAAATCCATCAGGTGCTTACTTAACATTTGGTCAGGAATACACCATCCTTGAAAGATACAGAAATGTTTCTGAGCCACTCCCAAAGCAGCAACTGATAGCAACTGATTCAGATTCAATTAGCAATTGGCTCCTGAGAGGCAATAAATATCTGAGTGGCTGCTCCTGGATATCTTCCACACAATGAATAGGAATTAACTGGTTCCAGCACATCTCCAAAATACTTAATTCTTAAAGAATAGCCATTAAAAAAATAAATAAATAAAAGTATCTGGATCAAATACCAGTCCCTGATGAGATCCAGATGGCATTGTGAAACAAATCAGATTAGACTGGATTAGGCCAAATATATATTCCAAGTTCTTACTGCCAGTGAGCAAGAAATTTCCAAGAAGGCCTACTGAGTTTGTAATTCAAACTGGCACTCCCTGCAACATAATCACATCACTTCAGTGACAAGCAGCCTAGAGAATGCACGCATCTTTTGTGCATGGCTGTTCAAATGCAAGAAAAATAGAATGGTTGTTTAACAGTGCAAGAGGAAAGCCATTTCCAATGGTGTTGTGACAGGAGCTCTTATCAGTGCAAGTATTTCATGAGGGAAATGGAGGCCAGAAGAAACTGATCACTCAATTCACTGTAGCTAATGCATTTTTCCATTCCTGAGATTCCTGTCATTAAAAACAGAGAGAGATGCTTCTTATTTCTTCATTAACTTTTGTGAGAAAAATATTGAAGCAGTTCTCCTACTCTATTGAAAAAGCTTTCCATGGAAACCAGATAATGAGCATTAGAAAGAAAGAAAGAAAGAAAGAAAGAAAGAAAGAAAGAAAGAAAGA
>NW_024962262.1:10327842-10334220 GCF_019238085.1 Lagopus leucura
AAAGAAAGAAAGAAAGAAAGAAAGAAAGAAAGAAAGAAAGAAAGAAAAAACACCGAAACTCCACAGTTACAAGTCCTCCATTAAAATTTTATTCTCTCAGATTCTAGCACTCACTTGGTCCTCATCTAAATGATGGCTCAGAGAGCACACTGAGCCACCTACTTTTTATCCCATTATCTAGCAGGAAAAGCAGCAAGCCCTGTGCTAGTGTGAAGGCTCAAACGTGTTCAGGGGCTACAATATACAGGAAAACCTTACAAGAAAGAACAGATGGCACAGGAAGCAAACTACATGTGAAAGTAGCTAGATAGTGCAGTGGTTTTTGGTGGTCCCACAGCACTTATATCCTGTGCCTGGATTCACACCCTCTAACTCAGGCACATAACTGAAGTGCTGGCAGATCTCCCTGGAAGAACCACTCTTGACGGGGGAAGTTTGGAGTGTTTAGGCTCCTAAATTAGATACTTCCTTTGAGTGTCCAAAATTAGATAGGATGCAATCAAGGCTTACTGCACAGTGGGACGCAAATAGGGCTCCTTCACTAGACACCTTAACACCCTCTGCAAAGTGTATTGGTAACTGGGAGACACAGAAACCTGTGAAGCAGTGAGGAGACTCATAAACTATTTTAAGAAATAACTTGAAAGAGAGCTTGAATGCAGAGTGCAGTAAAAAGTTTTTACCCCGTTGTGATTTTTCAGGACTTGGTCAACAAGGCAGTCCTTAAGACTCAGCTGGAGAAAGGCAGTGCAAGAACCCCCTGACCAAAGCACTCCGGTGGACTACAGAACCATTGAGAAAGTCATGTTTGATGGTGTTTCAGACCATTACTCCTACAAGACAGATGTCACTACAAAGGTATGGGGTCTGCAGAGGTTATCTGCCAGGTTTTGGCCATTTTGCAGCCAAAGTAATCGTTTAATGTCTGTAGCTCTGATCAGCATATGTCTATAATTTAGGTTCTAGAGCAAGACTGAACTAACACCATCTGCTTTATGCATCTGAATTTCCCTCTGGATTCCTTACCAAGGACCTAACAGAATGAACTCAAGACTGTTCCATGTTTTTGACCGAACATCTCGTTTTCTGGCAATAGGAACCTAGTCAGCATTTTAGCAACGTTCACTCATTGCAGACATGTTCATTAACGAAGTCTTACACTTGGCTGCAACCAAGATTCGCTTCATTTTTGCAGCACCAACACTGTGGCCTGGAGAGGCTGTGGCAACATCCCCTAATCTTTTAAACTCAACCTTTCTGGGCTACCGGGGACAAGTAATCACAGGATCAGTACGGTT
This sequence comes from Lagopus leucura, assembly GCF_019238085.1. Classification (NCBI taxonomy): domain Eukaryota; kingdom Metazoa; phylum Chordata; class Aves; order Galliformes; family Phasianidae; genus Lagopus; species Lagopus leucura. The sequence goes on from NW_024962262.1 coordinate 10,329,141, forward strand.
CAGCCTGTGGTTTTTCAGTTGCATGTCACACTACCTCTTTTTCCCCATCCGCAGCCCGAGGCTGATATTTCAGGCTGCAGCAGCAACAGCAGAGGGTGGCTGAGTGCACATCCCCAGGTTTTGCAGCCCGGGGGGAAGCACAGCCCCAGGTGCTGGGAGAGCTGTTCTCTTTGCCCAAACCACTGAGACCTCAAGAAAGAAAAAATAGAAGAATTATTTAATCTCTGCTCGAGCCTGATTAAAAGAAGCTTTGTGTCACCAACCTGTATACTGCCATGAGATCCTATTTCTCGCTGATAAACATGTCTAGAAATTATGGTTAGAGGGGGATATTGCATTTTCTTGATTGAAAGTATAACTAAAGATTATGGAACTTAGAACTGTGTGGTCTTTCTTCCATGAGTTGAACAGTAAAAATGGCCCTGGCACTAACAGATGGGAAAAGAAGAAAAAGAAACAACTGAAGTAATCTATTTTTCATTTTGTACCATGAAATAATCCAGAGCCAGTTCATTATCCTAACAAAAGCTAGTTAATAACTTATTTTAGGAAGAATAATTGTTCACACTTTCATCTTACACCCTGTTACTTGCTTTTGATAAAAATAAATCTATTCAGGCAGAAAATGAGGAGGATTTAGAGTGGACAAAATATTCACAATTTCCCTGAAGTTTATGCTGAACAATTGAATTGTTTTCCTACATCCTTGGTGAAAACCAGCTGCACGGTGGATCAGGTCCCTCCAAAGGGAAGCCTGTCAGGTGGGAAATCCAAGGTTACGTAATGGGTTTGGTAACATGCAGTCTCCTTGTATCCACCATCAGTTTCCTCTCCTGCTCACACATCCAGAGGTACCTCCCCTGTGCAGAGAGAAAATGCACTTTGTGATTCCCTTCCCTCACTGCTCTTTGCTGAGGGCTGGGTGGATAGGCTTGCTGCATGCGCACTGCTTTCCGTCTTTGATGTAGGGTGCTTATTTCAGTCCCACTGAAGCAGAAATTAATATTAATAATTCGCTGCCACCACAATCTTGACTCATCCAAAACTGCAGGGGTAGGTTTTCGTTACAGCTCCAATTAAAAATAGAAGTGGCTTTATCCTTCTAAAAAGGAACTGTCGGCAGTGAAATACAAATGACAGAAACTTTGATGCCTCAGGATCTTCCATCATTCTCTGCTATGAGGTTTATAAGGCCAGCAGGTTCCCGACAAAAATATATTCAAATGCAGATACCTGCTAAGATTAGCCTTCAGCTACTATACAAAGTTTGTTTATTTCTTAGTGATCAAACCGTTGTTCAGATTAGCTGGAGTTTGCATGCTTCCAAACTAAATGACTGGCTACAGGGGATGCTCTGATGGGCGGAGGCTGGTATCCAGCCAAAAAGCCATGGAATTATGTACTTGTAATTGCATTTTGGCTTTTGTTTGCAGTGAACCAAACCACAATAATTTCTCAAAAAGAAATTCAACTGTCAACTATTGAGCTCAAAGGAACTTGGACCCCAAAATGAATTTGTCCTGAATGATGAAAGTCAGTTCTGCTAAGATGTGCTCTACAAAGTTTCCAAATGCACGAACTTGGACATAAGGCTGACTTGGGGGCAACCTGCCAAGCAGGCTTGGTTTTCAGAGCTGTGCTCCCCACTCGGCAATGCAGAGAGAATCTTATTTGGTGTAGATGTCACAGTTTATGCAATATCACCCAGCGGAAAAACTCAAACGCACATGTCCTGCACTGACTCAGCTGAACAAGGTTACAAGGATGTGGTCTGGTAAGGAGGGATCACACTCCAGCTCAGGACAGTGGTTTCCCCTTTGTGGCCTTCCTCTTCCCAGGCCAACACCCTGCAGGTGGGCAGCTCCTTGGGATGCTCCACTGCCTACACCCAGGCTAGATAGTAGATGCATGGGAACCCAGCCATTACTGCCCCCAGATGCACCCCTGAGTACAGGACCAAGAGTCCAGATACAGGATCCCCTCTCTGTGAGCTCAGGGATGCTGATGCACGTGAATTGTGCTCCTTCCCTCTTTCTGGGTTACACTTTCACTCCTCCAACACCACTGTCTTGCCTTCTTCCTGCCCCCCACTGCCACCAGACCCATGTAGTGAGCAGCACTCCTTAATCCTTTCTAGGGGCCCCACTTCCTGCCCCTCCCAGTTGTGGGTGCTGGCTGTTACGTGTGAGCTTGAGCTTTGGCATTTCTTGTGTTATGAATTCACGCTCCTCTCTTCCTGAACTTGAGCTCAAAACTCAGCTGGTGGAGACAGCTGTCGTCTTTCTTTTTTCTTTTCAGTAGCTTGCCAAGGGACCACCCTTCACCTCTGACTCACCATCTCACAGGCAGGCTCAGAAGGAGTTAACTTCCTTGTCACTCTGCTTTGAGGTTTCCTGCTTTGACGCTGCAGAGACTTTTCATACTGCAGTGCAAAGGATAATGGGGAGGAAGCCCTTCTGGTCCTAGCACATGGCCACAGTCTGCTTGCATGAACAAAAATTTTCTCTTGAATTGAAGACAATCAGAACTACTTCCCCGCAATCAGGAATAAATAAGCACGCAGCCAGGCTGAGTGGGGACCAGGGAAGTGCAGATGTGTCAATGTGATATACAAGCACCCACAGCTGCTATGGCTTCAGCAGCTCTGGCTGTACTGCTGCAGTGGATGGAGCCTGAATGGTGCAGGACAGCCTTCACCCATTGTGTTCAGGGACCAGGAGCTCTGTGGCCAACAGTGTCTCTGCTATACAGCACAAGACCTTAGATGTCTATCTCTGTGGTCCTCTTAGCAGTATTGTTATTCCTCATGCTATTCTTAACCCAAGATGTCTGAAATAAGGAGGACTTTGCTCTACCCCAGAGGCAAAGTTGATACAGTACTGAAAGTCCATGTTGCATAACTCCAGTATGGCACGAAGGTACATGGGCACATGTGAGGATACAAAGTCCTCTGAAGTAGCAGAGGATAACTTTGTAGGGTGAGGGCACCCACAACAGCTGCACTCCTAGTGGCACTGTGAGCTGTTCCCATGCCTCTACCAGGGCTGTGTCTTGGATTCAGACAAAGTGTTTCAAAAGAGAGACAGAGAATGAGTTAAACAGTAAAGTCAATTACGGCCTGAGTGCTCAGGCTTGTTTCCTGCCTTTTTAATATTATGGACATACCCTATGAGGTTCAGAGTGCAGCACAGGCACACACCCCCTCCGGGAATGTCCACAGTGGTGGCCCTTGCCAGGCTTCTTCACTGGGAAAGCAGAACTAGCAAGTACAAGCAAGGATGTACAATCCACTTAACCCAAATGAGCTAATCCATAGCAGTAATTTATGAGTCTGCTTTCTGTCTGCAGTAAATGCAAAGAGGGCCCAGCTAAACCACAGTGGTAGAAGGTTAAGCTGGGTCAGATTTCCTCCCATGTGCCATAGGCTAGGAACATGCACTCAGTTACTTTGCCCCAGCTGATGCTCAATATATTTCTTGTGCCACAGTATGCTGATTGTATGTCTGAGCCTCAAGAAATGATTACCATTTCTGGTTTGATTAAGTGAAGGCCTCTTTTGAAGCTGCAAATGATGCCGCTACAATCTATCAAGCAAATATGTATTTATGAATATTTAAAAATGCTAGTTATGCAAATATGCACTTAGGGAATTTAAAAATACACATAATTAACCTCTTTGGGGTTGCTGTGATCTGTTGAGTGAATACATATCCAAGGAGAATAATCACACCAATAGGCCAACAGTAGGTGCTGTGGATGGATACTGGGTTGTCTCTCCCTTCTCCCTTGGTGATGGTACCACACACTGGTTCTGAAGTAGACAGTTATCTTATGTCTTCAGTTATTTCTGTGCTGAGCTGCAATATCTCAGGCTAGCTGATGAAGCATTCTCTGCCACAGCCACACCTAATCAGGGCGTTAAGACTCATTATGAAATCACTGCTGCAAAGAACAGATTATGCAGCTTCTTTTCTAGATTAAATTTTATGTTCACATCCTTCATCTCATTATTCTTTTCAGACTTTGCCTTCAATGGTCCTGAATGCTTAGATTTGTAATGGCTGACCCTAGAGAACCCCACTCCCTGGTGGAATCCTTGTTCCAAGTATATGTAATGACCAGGGAGAATGGATTGTCTAAAAAAAGAGCTCCTGGAAACCAGCCAGGTTGGGATTCACTTAAGCTAGTGAAGACACAGAGGAAAGAGGTCACAAGTATATAACAGTTGTCTTCATCACCTAATAGTTTAGCCTCCATTCTTACTCCTGCATCTTGGTCCCCTTGCCACTCATGTTGCATATATATTACTCCACACCCAGCACTTTATTTTTGAATCCACCAAAACAAAATATAAGCACTGCGGTAGCAGTGCAAACATCTCCCAAGAGGCTGAGTGGATCAGCAGTGTGGTCAGTTCATATGCACACTAGCTTTCCAGCTGTTCTCTTGACCCCCAGCTGAGCCCATCCACCTGCTCTTGTGGAGCAAACAAATGGCTCAGGGAGCCACAGGTGGCCTCCTAGCTGTACAGTGCAAAGGCACTGTGGAGAAATTTGGAGAAATATCGTATCTTTGAGACTTCGTTCTATTCACTGAATTTGATTTAAATTAGATGATGAATTTAAAACTTAACTGGGGAGTGGAGGAGGAGAGATACCAAGCGCATACATCCAGAAATATAATTGCACTTCCTCAGAAGTCTTTTATATAATTTTAACAGAAAATGTTATTTGATAAAAATTCTTTGCACAGAAATCTCCCTGGTTACTTACCTGGTGTTCTGTAGCAGATACTTCTACCTGAGCTTGAAGAAACTATATGCATCTCCACTTAAGATTTCAGACACTCAGATGGGCTTTGAGCTGGAGTTGTTTCAGTTGTTTTTCCTTTATTTCATGTCTGTTAGTTACTGCTCCCTAACCTGTGCAATATAACTTTCATCTGAGATACAAGAGATCAAGGTTCAGGTCCTCCTCATAAGCTATTTGCACAGTGTCCAACAGGTAAGATTAAGAAAGCCTCATGCCATATTTCTCCATAAAAAAAGGTTCAGCAAAGAGAAGGATTTGAACCTGATTTT